>NC_043707.1:69991694-69995387 GCF_006229205.1 Suricata suricatta
GACTGCCACTTCAGATAGCTGTGAAACTAGGTGATTGACTAGTTGTTACTTAACCTTCTAATTTCTGTATAAGTCTAATTACATGAAATAGAAGTTGGGGTTTTGATTTTTTACTTTGCTTTTCTGTTTGGAGTGTCATTGTAACTACTGTATTATAAATGATGGAAAATAATTGCATATGTTAAAAAATAAATTGTGTTATATTCAAAAAATATTAAATATAAAAAAATTAAAAAAATAAATCAAAAAAATAAGTTATATAATATCACTTCTCTTTCTTCAAGACACTGATAAGATTTTCAACATCATCTAGAATAAAATTGACCCACATTAACCTGGTCCTCCATTTGCTATCTGAGTCACTTTCTGTCTCTTTCTCTTTGGTTACTGTTTGTGGGCTACAATGCCTTCCTTCTTGTTCTACAAGCACTCCAAGCATCTCCCTCCCTTGGGCCCTTTGAACTTATTTGTATCTCTACCTAAAATGGCTTTCCCCCAAATAGCCAGAGGACTTGCCTGTTTACTTCATTCAGGTCACTTCACTTCTACTCAAATCTCATCTTATCCTAGAGGAGGAGTCCCCTGTACATCCACTCTAAGTAGCACCCCCTCCATGCCTTTACCCCCTTATCTTGGAGTTATTTTGTTTCTCAGAAAGTAACATTTTATATTGTTTACTACTTTGTCTTTTTTTTTGGTTTGTTTATTGTCATATTACTAATACCTAGAAAAATTCTTGGCTCATGCTTAGACAGAAATAAATTATTTATTAAAGGAATGAATGCCTGGAGTTAGAATAGAAGATGGCAGTTCTTTTCTACCAGTGGGAAAGGGGTCTCTTCTGGTTCTTGCCTGGGATCATTGGAGTCAAAGCTGAGTTGGGCAGTAAGTATTTAAGATATTACATATGTCTAGTAAGTCTCTAATACACATCTGATTTAAACTGGGCTGCCTTATGATTTAAAAATGTCAATGCCTCATGAGACATGAGTCTCTGTTTTAATATACTCTAGGGATCTAGTCAATACTCTTTCAGTCAAGAGTAGTGTAGTTTTTAGGATCATTTTTGTAAAGAAAGAGTATCCCCATCTACCACTTCCAAAGGCTGATAAAGTTTTCTTAAAAAATGTATTCGTGTCTTTTCTGGGACAAAAGGCAACTTGACCACACATTAAAAATAAGATTTTTGAAGCCAGGGAACTCTCTTCTTCCCTTATCCCTGAGGTCTCTCCTCTCCCTTCCAGTTAGATCTCTTGGTATAAGCCTGGCTAAACAAAGTAAACTGCACATATATTAATAGGAAAACAGCTGTTGAGCTGTTGCAAGAGCAATATCACCAACTAATATTAGGGCAATATATTTTAGTCTCTGAAGACAAAGAGCTTTCAGTTCACCTTTGCATTATAACATTTGCACATTCATAAAAAGGGGGGAGGGGGAGGTATTTCAAACCAAGAATTGGAGCCCTTCAGAGGAGAGTGTGAGTTAGGATTCAGATCATTCACCCTGGAAGGGAAAATAACAGAGCCAAGATCTCCTTAACCTGTATTTGTAAAACATTTTGCTTATGTGCTTGTTTTAACGAACATTACTGGTCAGATAGTGACCCGGGGGACTTAAAAGCAACTCTGATTGTTACCCGCCTCCCTGGCTAGGCTCCTCTGTTCTCCCACATCGGAAGCCCTCTGTCTTTCCTTGCTCTGGGCCTCCCTGTCTCTTTCAATCCACCCAATCCGACTCCTCGTCAATCCGAGAAACTTTCACTTATATCTCCAGTATACATTAAAATTTGGCCTCCTGTGAGATACAAACTTCTGTGTACATAGTCGGCCTCCATGAAGTCTCACTGGAGAAGTAGGTGTACGTGAGAGTGGACGCTGAATGGTGCTAATGGTGAGGAGTCTCTACTTGTTGCAATCTGGATCTGCTGCCCGCTAGTTATGTGACTTTTGCCAAGTTTACATATAAACTGTGGGAAGTATACCTGTCTTTCTCAAGGGCGGTTGAATTGCTTGAGAGATAATATATATTAAGTTGACTAGTTCAGAGCCCAGCAAATAGTAAATTCTTACTACATGATAACTTGAAAGTAAGTGATGGAATGTAAAGTTAGTGGTGGATTCTGTTTGGTTAATGTAGAGAAAGAGGGAATAGTTAATTCCATCCTTGTGGTATAGACTAAAAACAAAGAAGCTGGCTGTGGAATCAGACAGACTGAATTCAACTCTATCATTCCTAGCTGTCTAACTTAGAGATATTTGTAAAGACTTTCAGACCTGTATTTTCTCTATGGAAACATTGATACTTATTTCACAGAGGTGTTACGTGGACCAAATGGGAGTGTTGTGAAAGATTTTCTGGTAAATTAATGAATGTGACTATGTCACTTTATTTCTGGAGCTGATCACTCCTTGAGCTACATGAATGGATTCCATTTCAGTTCATTACCTTGACTCTTAAGTCTTGTGGCAGAGACTACTAGCCAACTGCCCCATTCTGCTCTCCTTCTTGGAACACACAGTTAGACTACATTTCCTAAGCTCTCTTATACTCAGTGATGCCAAATGACTGCAGCTTCTCCACTGGAATGTGAATGGAAATGCTGTATGCTTCTTCAGGAATTCCTGTAAAGATCTTTCACTCATCCACCACCATGCAGTTTCCTTTTCACTGGATGAAGATGATGACAGTGTACATGAAGATGGTGGAACAAAAAAGATGACAGAGAGCCTGGTTTCTTGGATCACCAGATAAAAGGTGTTTTACCAATTTAAACATGTGCCCAAGACTCTTATATTAAAAAAATAAACTTCTTTTTATTAGCTACTAAAAATCTAGGATCTCTGTTATTGCAGACTAGCTTACTCTATTTTAATAGATTCCTATCCTAGGAGTGCTGGGGTGGCTCCATCGGTTAAGCCTCCAACTTCAGCTCAGGTCATGATCTCACAGTTTGTGAGTTCCAGCCCTATGTTAGGCTCTGTGTTGACAGATCAGAGCCTGGAGCCTGCTTCAGATTCTGTCTCCCTCTCTCTTTGCCCCTCCCCTACTCATGTGCACTCTTACTCACGCTCTCTCACTCTCTCTCTCAAAAAGAAACATTAAAAAAGAAGAAAAATGATACTTGCTGAATGTCATGCAAAAAAAAAATTGTTTTAAATATACTCCTGCCCTCCAAATTCTCATGCCTGAAAGTTGTACTGTGATATTTAACACTCAGTGTGTGTTAGCTTTTAATCCTATTTCTACCAACATAAAATGAAAGTGTTTTATTTCTAGTCCTGTTGATTCTCAAGGTCAAAAATGTCATATCATTTTTTTCCTTTTTTTCAGTAATGTTAACAATTTTAATTTATTATTGATGGTTTATTTTTTGCCTCTTGATTATTCTTTGTCAGAGAGTTTTTTTCATTTTCTATTAGATTATTTATCTTATTCTTTAGGGACTTGAAAATCTTTAGATATAATCATTATTATTCCCTTGTTGTGTTTTGTTGTTTTTAATAACAAATGCTTAGTGTTATTTAATCATTAAGTTGGACAATCTCTTCTTCATGGATTCTTCTTTTGATTTTGTGTTTTATTTTTTTTTCCATAATATTTTATTGTCAAATTGGTTTCCATACAACACCCAGTGCTCTTCCCCTCAAGTGCCCTCCACCATCACCACCACCTGTCTTCCCCCCTACCCCC
>NC_043707.1:69995487-70165877 GCF_006229205.1 Suricata suricatta
ATGTGAGACAGGAAACCATCAAAACCCTCGAGGAGAAAGTAGGGAAAAACCTCCTAGACCTCCACCGCAGCAATCTCCTACTTGACACATCCTCCAAGGCAAGGGAAATTAAAGCAAAACTGAATCCTTGGGACTTCATCTTGATTTTGTGTTTTAAAACTCATTTCTAACCCTAAGATTAGATTCTCCCTATAAAAAAAACCATGAGTCTGAATGTACACTATACTACTTATATGTATGTGCTTTCTGGACTACTGTGTCACCTTGCATTCCAAAGTATTTAGCCCTGATCTCTAGCTTCTTTTTAAAATCCACCAACTTTATCTTACTTAGTCACATTTCCTTTTATTTCTAATTAAGCATGTGGGATCTAAGTGATCTGAGGAATATTTTCCTCTCTAATATACTTTTATTCTGTCAGTATATCTCTCATATCTCTTTAAGTTCTTTGTTTAATTTATTAATGTTCTCACCAATGCTTTGAAGATTTCATTAACATGCTGTTTACCCCTTCAGATGCTATTAGTGATGATGGTCCAATAAAACAGAGTTAAACTGATCCCGTATTATCTGATTAGCCAGTCTGCACATTCTAACCTGACACCTTCCTATATTATATTCATCCCATGTTTGCTGTATTCAGATATTTAAGATCTACATATTCAGCCAATTTAAATTAATTTAGCTATCAAGATTTCACGAGATGCTGTATCCAGCACTTTACTATAGGCACTATCAAGATCCAAGATCAAATAATCATCTACCACATTCCCTTTAGCTAATATAATCTTTGTGATTTCAGCCAAAAAGTTTCTAGTGAGTCTAATCTGTTTTATTCTTTGTGAATCTAGGCTATTTATTGCCAGTGGCCCTGTTCTCTTGGAGTTGGATTATCTCTTAGGAACAGTCTGGATAAATTTTCTTCATTATAGGGTTGAGAATGAAAGATTGAGAAGACCAGGAGCTTAGCAGTTATCAACTGAGCAAAGAGTAATGTAATTCTAATATCAATTGATCAGGCAACAAGCTCTTATTGAAACAATCATGTACACAGTCCTGAGTGCTAAATGGGATATAGACATATAAAATAAAGATTGTTTTAGTAAGGGCTCTTGGTTGTAAGTCACAGAAGCACAACTCAAGCTAGTTAAATCACCAAAGGAAACTTCTTGGAAGATTCCAGGTTAGCTCACAGAGTGGAAGGAAACAACGCTATAGCCATCTGAAAGGAAACAAAGACCTGGGTCATGTTGCTTCGAAATTATATCTCTTTTTCTTTGCCTCATGTCTCTGGATGTCAGTTTCATTCTCTTTCTCCACATACCAGGGAATGTGTATTAGAGTTCTCTAGAGAGAGAGAACCAATAGGGTGGATATACAAATATATCTGTTTATATGTATAAGTATGTTGGGATATGCATATAAATGTGAAGAGATGGAGACTGGAAAGACTCAGTGTTTGCTGGGTGAGTTGATAAGTGAAGATCCATTAAAGCTGATGATTCCAGTCCAAAGGAATCACGACCCAGGAAGAGCCAAGGTTTCTGTTGTGTCTGAAGGCAGGAAAAAAAGTCGGCGTACCAGTTTGAAGGCAGTCAGGCAGGAAGAATTCTCTCTGATTTGGAGGAGGGTCAACCTTTTTATTTTATGTAGGCCTTCACAGATTAGACAAGGCCGACCCCCAAGGAGGGCAACCTTTATTCAGTATATCAACTTAAATATTAATCTCATCTAAAAAACTCTCACAGCAATACCTAGAATAATGTTTGACTAAATATCTGGGTGCGTTGTGGCCTAGTCAAGTTGGCACATAAGCTTAACCATCACCGAACATACCTATCATCACCTAGGAACTCTGACTCTAATGGCTTGCATATCAAATAGACAGGAGATCTTCTTTTTCCTTTCAGTTCCCATTGGGAAAATCCTAGAGAAAAATTCCTGTTAGTTACTCTATAGACAAATCACTGTGATTACCAGGATGTAGTATTATAAATGATTTAACCTTGGACACCTGGCTATTTCTGTGACTGGAAAGATAGGATGGGATATTTTGCATAGATAGAGAACCAATTTTCATCCCAAATAGAAACATATTATTAAAATTGGCAAGAAGCAGCTCCTCAAAAGAAAGAGGGATGAGGTGGTCAGGTGCAGATCACACAATAAATAACCACTAGGCAGATTCAAAAAGCTTACAAGCTATTTTTAAAAACAAAGCCAACACAGTGATTCATAAGCAGCATATAATGATGTGCCCCACATTGACATATCCAAAAAGTGCACAGTGATTCATGGAATTGAGAAGTCCAGAAAAGCTGTTATAACCAGAGAAGGTTTCATAAAGGAGGCAGGATTCAAACTGGGCCTTGAAAGACTAACCGGTAGAGAGATTAGTGAGGGCCTTTGAGGTGACTGAGGAGGGAACAGCCATGACATGCTACCGAGGAATTTCCAAAGCAGAAGGAAGGGAGGGTAGCATCACGTGGTCAGTTATGGAGGGACTCAAGGAACCACCTGTATAAACATATCTCCAAAACATTCCCCCATTAGCCTTCTTTGCTATGTCTTATACCTAGACACAAAAAGTTTTCCCCATATCTTCTTAGCTGAAACTTGAATGTTCCTTAAAATCCAGTTCTTCTTCAGCTAGTGACCATGCTATTTCATACAGGCTGAGGTGCTTCTGGTTTAAACTGGGAATGGACTCAGCTTTCTTCTCATTTTTCATGGACTTCTAAATCAGCATTTTTTTCAATTCCCAGTAAAATTCACTAGTCTTCTGAGAGCCACGATATTAGACCATTGTTGTCTTTTTGTGAACTCACTTCTCCCTAGCTTTGGGTCACTGGAGACTTTGAAACAGTCCCTGCAGTCCTCTTTTCTACCCCAAGTTCAGTGACATCATGAGCCCAGGGGCAGCATCTGTGCCAAAATTCTAAACTTGTGTGTTCTTGTCTTGTTCACCTCTAAAGACTGTCTACCATTTATTTCACCCTCCCATGTGTAGCCACTCCGAATGCACTATGCTATTTCTAGTCTTAAAAGCAATGAGGTGGTATCTTAAGCTTTCTCAGCAGATTCTTCTCAGCCACAACTTGATTTATCTCTCTTTCTTCACTTGTATAGAGTGGGTGTCTCTTCTGTTCTAAGCCAGTCCTTCCCCCTTTATCCTTGACCCTTGATTCTTCATTTTCCCTCTGAGGCTTTAATCGATCTTTTCTCACTTTTGTCCTATATACCTTCTATCTTTTTGGAGGAGAAGGATTTCTTCTTTGTAGCTTATAAACTTGTTTATATTTTTCTTCAATTGCATGCCTCTCTTGTTATCATACTTTTAAGAAATAGACTATTTTCCATTCTTTATTTCTAAGCCCCTCCTAAATCCTACGGCAATCTTCCTTATAGTCAGGTTCAGTGGAAATATTCCAGAGTACACTCTGTGCCAGCATATTCTCTTTGGTTTTCCACAGTCCTGTCTGTTTCTTTTAGAGATATTTTGTTAATTCCTCTCTTGATTTTTATTTTCTCCCAGGCTATGAGTCTTCTAAAATTTCCTGAGTGACGTCACTTGCTTCCATGGTTTCAGCCACCACTTACAGGCTGATGATTCTGAAATCTGTGAATCTATATCTTCAGTCTAGAACTCTGTTTTGAGTTTTAAGCTTAGAGATCCATTCCCCCCCCCCACAGATAGATCTATCTGGATTGCCCTTATTGCTTCAATCTCAATAAATACAGAACTGAATGGGATTACCTTAATCTGCTTCTCTAATAATACCCTCAGTTTCAAGGATCTCCCCAACCCGGTCATCCAAGTTAGAAACCTGAGAATCATTCTTGAATCCTGCCTGCTTTTTTCACTTCCATGCTCAATTGTTCAACAAATATCACTGACTGAATATCTACAATACTTTCAGAAGCCAGAGATTTGTTCCCCAATCTGATGTCCCTTGTTCTCTCATTTAGGTTTTATTACCTTTCTCTAGGCTTACCAAAATAGTCTTTTAAATGCCATCCTTATCTTCATTTTATCCACTAATTCGTCTCCCAAATGTAGCTTTCACGTGGCAGATGGAGGGGTTTATCTAAAATTCATGTATGACCGCCTCCTCTTTCCCGTTTAGTATCCTTCAGTGATTTTTCCCATTGTTTTCATGTAATGTAACTTCACGCACCTTAATGTTAGACACAAGAAATTCCCTCTTCGATCATGTTAACTGAGTATACAATTTCTTATTTATCTCCCAACTTCATCTTGTATAACATCGGCAGATGGAATTGAATATAGATGCCATCATGATATTCCTTGAGTCTCACCTTTGCTCATGCTATAAACTCTGTCTCGAATGCCCCTTTTCCTTTTGTTCACATATTCTATTCATTCTTTCAGACATAGTTCAGGCATCATGTTGAGCCAGAAGTCTTTCCCAACCTCTCCTGATTGGGTTAGGTGCCTTTATCAGTTAGATCAGTTCAGGAAACAGAAGCCACTCTAGATATTTCAAGCAGGAAGAAATTTACTACCAGAAGTTTGATGATTTTAATATCACTACCAGGAAAATCTAAGTTATATTAAAGACACAAATTAACCTGAAAACTTCTGGCTTAGTATAACTATACTAAGCTAGCTTATGATACTATGATGGCTATCTTGGGTCAGTACCTGGGAATTTACTCTGCTTTACGTAGTCACTTAGAGACTCATGGTGACAGGGACTCAAATACCTTACACCTGTGCCAATTGGAACTTCTGGTCTTCCTAATTGCCCCAGCAGGTGAAAAGAGTCTGGAGAAATTCACAGGGCTTATCACTGTCTTATCCTGGAAATAACACTTATCCCTTCTGCTCATTTTCTCGGCTCGGTCTGGTCACATGGTCCCTTTCAACTAAAAGGGCACTGCAATGTGCAATTTTCTACATGCCTGGAAAAAAGGGGACTAGACAGTGGTGAGCACTGGTTTAAAGATGGAGATACATGGGGTGCCTGGGTGGCTCAGTCGGTTGAGTGGCCGGCTTCGGCTCAGGTCATGATCTCATGGTCGTGGGTTCGAGCCCCGCATCGGGCTCTGTGCTGACAGCTAGCTCAGAGCCTGGAGCTTGCTTCAGATTCTGTGTCTCCCTCTCTCTCTGACCCTCCCCTGCTCGCGCTGTCTCTCTCTGTCCCTAAAAAATAAATAAAAGACATAAAAAATTAAAAAAAAAAGATGGAGATACTGAAGCTCAGAGAAGTTTATGTCCCCACCATTGCACAGTTAATACGCAGCAGAACTGGAGTTCAGATGTCATTAATGTTCACAAGTTTCTGTTGTCCTTCTTTTGGTCTCTCCCTACTAGGTCTCTCCCTCCTGGAGGAGAATTATGCTTCTAGCCTTTCTGAGATTAGGCTTGCTTGGGCCACGTGAGGGTAGGTGAGAGTGACATATACCACTCCCAAGCAGAGGGTTTAGCAGGAGCCGTCCATTTTCCTCATTGTGCTCCTCTGTCTGTTACAAAAGTGGCAATTTCCCAAACAGGAGACGTATCTTCAACCTGGAGTGAAGAGTATATGGAGCAGAGCTTCTGGCAGCCTGCAGGCAACACTTAACATGAGTAAAATATCAATTTGTGTTGTTGTAAGCTCGTGAGATTTCGAAGTTGTTCATTTCCTTAGCATGAACAAGTAAAATCTAACTAATGTAAATACTGAAGAACTCAAAAGAATTCAACAAAAGACTGAGTATCCAGGATTCAGAAATGAGTGTCTATAAAGAATTTCGTGGGACACCTGGGTGACTGTCAGGTAAGCATCTGACTGCGGCTCAGTTCATGATCTCACAGTTCATGGATTCTAGCCCCACATCAGACTCTGTGCTGATAGCACGGAGCCTGGAGCCTGCTTTGGATTCTGTATCTCCCGCTCTCTCACTGCCCCTTCCTGCTCATGCTCAGTCCCTCTCAAAAAAAAAAAAAAAAACCATTAAAAAATACTTTAAAAAATAAAAAGAATTTCAGTAAAAAGAATTATCCACCCCATGGATAAACTCTAGCTTGCCTTGAATTAGAATGATTTATATCAAACTCCTGATTGTGTGTATCTCTCTGCTCAAGATCCACATCCCTAAGGGAGAGAGAGTTACAGTCTCATTGGTCCAGAATGGTCACATGACCATCTGCCCCTCTGCCAAGGAGAGCAGGGGCTGGTGGAAGGCAACCCAAAACAGCTGACCATCCCACTGGGACCACATGGAATGGGGTGATGGTAATTCCTCAAAGCAAATCAGATGCTGACATCCAAAAAGGGGGGAAGAAATGGCCTCCCTAATAGCAGTTCATTGAAATAACAGTAATTATTCATCACTGACATGCCCCCTGTATCCATTTCTTTCTCTCTCCTTCATAACCACATGAAATCATCATTCCTCCCCTGCTTCCCAAACCAAGCATCCTTAATAACCTTGTAGAAGTCTTTTATTTGGCCGTGCCCAGCTTCCCGTCCCCTCTGCTCAAATCAATAGGAAAAAATAAAGATAATCTACATTAATTTGGTCGTAGTTGTTTTAACATCCCCTGAAACCTTGAAGTTCAGCAGTACTGGGCCAGCTTGAAGAAAACCTTTCTGACAGGAAAGCGAGTTTCAAAAAAAAATGTTCCCCAGTTTGCTAGGCTTATAAGCCTAGGGCAAGTTTAATTAAACTCAATGGAGCATTTTAAAGTGAAGAAAAAATTAGGACAGCAAGAAAAACGTGTTGATTGTTTCCTAATTATGCTGTGGACTTTCTCTCTAATGCATCCCCCCTCCTTTCCCTCCCTAAATAAAACAACTGGCACGTTAAGTTTGCACACAGAAGATTACATCTCAACCTTGCGTTCTGCACCAGCCAGACATACCGTTTCCCGTTCCACTGTTGGGCTAGCTTTTTGGAGACGTTCGTGCTTTTGTTATTTCATGGAGATACTTAATCAAATACATGGGGTGGGGGGAGGATGGAATTCAGGGAACACATTAGATTCCAGCAGTTTCCACTCTTTATGTCGGAAGCCCAACATTGATTAGCCCCTCCCTACCAACATGGACTCCTTACTTTACAATATTTAGTCCACTGAACAGTCTGTGTTTTTAAAGACATGATGAATTTATTTTCTTGTTTTTAATTCATGAGACACGCATTACCACAAAGTGATCTTCTCAGAGCAGGATAACCACACTACTGATAGAATTATATCCAAAAGCAAAAAACAAACAAACAAACAAACAAACAAACAAAAAACAAGACCAGAGCTTGTAATCCATTCATTCCACTAACAGTGCCCTGCTCTGCACCAGGCACTGTACATGTAGCCTTGGTATGAGCATATAGACCATCTCCATTAGGGTTTGAGATGTAATAAAGAAACTCACAGATCCTGGGGACTCTACAGCCTCTGGATGGGAACCTGAGTACTGGGACTATGTGACGGTTTGGGTGTCCAAGACTCCTGGAGTGCTGCTGACGGGAAGGCTGTAGATATGGACATGAAGAGAAAAGATGGCTTCAGGTAAAACCCTCAACCTAGACACTGCTAGCACATAAAGAAAAATCAAATTTTGTCTCAAGTGGTACCTCAAAATTCTTTTAAAAGAAGTAAAAGTCGTTAATGCTTTAATAGCACTTACTCTGAATCAGCTACTGCTGTGAGTTTACATATATTAAATTGTATTGCCTTGGCATTAGAATGCCAGAGGCACAGAGAAGTTACACGGTGGGTCTGCGATCACACAGCTAATTAGTGCCAGGGCCAAAATTCGAAGTGATGCAATCTGGCAGTTAACTTAGTGGTTAAGTTTGCACATATAAGATGGTTACTATACGTAGCCTAATAGAGAAAAAACATAGGAAGCCCACTAAACTCAGCAGTTCCAATCTTTTTCAACACCAAGAACCTCTTTTCCTTTTTCTTTTCCTTTTCCTTTCCCTTTCCCTTCTCTTTCTCCTTCTCCTCCATCTCCTTTCCTTTCCTTTTTTTTCCTTTCCCTTCCCTTCTTTCTTTGTTTTTCTTTTCCCACATGGACTTCTGTGCTTTGAAAAATATTGACCTACTGCCTCATGAAAGGAGGGAGAGCTCAAAATGAAATGAAGCTCAGTCCAGTTTATTTAAGAATAAATACATCAAGTAGAGTTCTGGAAGACTCTGGAAGAATGTATGTCAGAAAATTACATTAATTATAGTACAGAGCTAGAATACCAGCCTGTCTCCATCGATAGAGCATGTGACTCTTGATCTCAGGGTTGAGTTCAAGCCCCACATTGGGAATAGAGCCTACTTTAAAAACATTAGTGCAGAGCTAAAATTGTTCCCAGATTTAGGAATCTAGATAAGTTGAACTCTAAAGTCACTTTGGAGTCTGATAGATTAGGTTCCCTGTTAAAACCAATAGTACTGTTTCTCAACTCTTTTTCTCCCACTCACCAATGGTTCTCTAAAGTAATACTTTTCAGGGGGACCTGGGTGGCTCCGTTGGTTAAGCATCTGATTTCAGCTCAGCTCATGGTCTCATGGTTCATGAGTTTGAGCCCCACATAAGGCTTTCTGCTGTCAGCACAGAGCCCATTTTGGATCCTCGGTCCCCACCTCTCTCTCTGCCCCTCCCCGACTCATACTCTTTCTCTCTCAAAAAATAAACAACGCATTAAAAAATATAAAGCTACAATTTTCAAAACTTTTGGGGTAGACAACTTGGAATACCCTTAAGATCTCTAAGGGAAGATGCTGAATTTGAAGAAAACATCCAGGTGATTCTGAAATGCCTACAAATGGACATGGGGATGAGGTTGTTCCCTACATCTTGCTCCACGGCACTCAGAGCCCAGTGGAGAGTCACTGAACTCCACTTACCAGACAGTTATCAGCTATCCTTCCTCTCCATCTAGCCCACACGGAGTTCTGCATGTGAGGCGCCTGCACCAACCAGGCGACCCAACCCAAATTACAGCCCTAAAAATGCATGTGGCAGCGCCTTTCTGAGTCCATACGGAGTGGTGGTGAGGAATTAGGCTGAGAGCAATAGCAGCTGGATGCCGGCATGACTGACTGCACATGTGCTCAGTTCCTGGGACCTCTTGGGCCTCAGCTTCCTCACCTGCCACACATGTACATATGACCAAAACTTGTCTACAATCCAGTCTCAACGCTAGATGTGGTTGACTCTGAAATAACACAACAACGTGTACACCACGGCCCAATATAGAATATAATAACATTTGCCGGGTTTGGTGCTTCAGATGCATAGTCCCTGACAATGAAGCAGATTCTCTAACCTGCTGCTTGAGGCCTTGAGAACGTCATCACCTTCTTCTTCTGGTCTTTCCGTCTTGCTCTTCAAATGATTCTAGCTGGTTTTTTACTATTAGAACTCTCCTTAGGACCTAACACATTTTTTAAAAAATATACTGTTTTCTCCTTTGCTAGAAATCCATTTTTCATTTTCTAGAACTCTATAATCTCCCTCTTTCAAAATCTCATCCAAATTTCACTGCACAGTCAAATGTTACCTTCTTCTTTAGATCTTTAGACCAGATTGGATTAGACTTCTGGACAGAAGGGACTCACTCTTCCACAGGCTTTTCCTTCTCTCTCATATGAATGTAGGTTGTAATCCCTCATAGTGAAGGTCAGGTTTCTAAACCCCAGCACTGTGGTATCTGAAGCCAGATGTTCCTGCATTATGGGTGTGGGTGCCTGTCCTCTGTATTATAGGATGTTTGGTGCATCTCTAACCTCTACTCTCCAGAACCCAATTGCACCTCCCACCAAAATTTTCTCTGGAAATTGCCAAAATTTACCTTCCTTGGGAGTAAAATTGCACCCAGGTAAGAGCCACTGGTCTAGATACTGGTGTATATAGCTTAGCTTCTCTTCCCCCACAGGATTTAGCTCAGTACCTATTAACATAAATATTTATAGAAGAATAAATTAATAAATCGTTGTTGAATAATTATTTGTATAATGAATGGATTTCTATCACATCATTGCAATCCAGCTATCTGCTCTATTAGGTCTCGAATCAAAAGAAGAGGCAAGCGTTGTGGTGGTCACCTGGAAAGGCTGCTGGGCAGGACTGAGGTTTACCTAAGGTTTCTCTTAAGCTTGCAGTCTGATTACCTCTATTCTAAGGAATAAGAAGCTTGAACTTGTCCTATGGTTTTCCATCTGCTCGACACTAACACTTTCCTCTTTTCTAATTGTCCATCCATGTAGTGGAAGAAAATTGGCCTTTTTTCCAAGAGACAGTGCTTTTGTGTTTATGGTACCAGCCAGGTCTGAGAACACTATCAGGGAATTCTAGCAGTGGGGCAGGGGAAGAGCAAAGGGGCAGAGGCCGTCACTTGAGAATCAGAGATTTAGAAGCAAGTCCAAGACTGGAGTGAGTGTATTTGCTAATGCAAATTCATTGGTCTCCATGTAGGTTGTTAGGATACAGTAAGGTACTTCGAAGGAGGACTCATTCTTGGATGAGTGGACATTTTGACTTCAAAACAAAAAAATAAGTTAGGGAGCTGACATGGGAAAGGTTTGGGGTCGAGGGTGATTGAGCGATGCATGGGGCATTGAGGCCCAGTGACTCTCTTCCATGGTCAGAGCTCATGGGGTGCAGGTCATTGGGAAGGTCAGGTTCTCTCGCAGAAAGGCAGTAGCATTTCAGGCACGTGTCAGCAACTGGAACCAAGACCAGAGTCAGGAGAGAGCCAGAGCTGGCTGGTTGTATGTCTATATCCCTGATGGGATATCAACTTTAAAAAATGCCAGCTGGTTGAGTCTGCTATTGCTTGGGATTATTTTCACCCTTCTATTAGCAAAGCTAATTGAGAGCTGACTTAGAAGTCTCCACAGCAAGACCCTTGCCTGTTCTAAACCCATTGCCTCTTTTCCTTTCAGCTTAAAGCTCAGTCACTATCACTTTCTTCCACTGCTTCCTTCAACTACAAATTTTATGAATTGGTCCCTGCAATCATTCAATCTTTTTTCATATTAATAATATAATAACAACACAATAGCAGTAACAGCGATCACCCCATCAAAGCCACAGGTAAAGATTTCGGAGCACTTACTATGTGCAGGTATCATGCAAAGCCTCTGCATATGTTAATAATGCTTCCCGTGATAGCCCTGTGAGCCATTACTCTTATTTTGAAGGTAAGGGAGCTGAGGCTTAAATAGTTTAATAAATGCTTTGTGTAACACAGCTGATAATTGTGTCGGTCTCAGATTTGAATCCAAATCTGTCTGGTTCTAGAAACTGTGTCAGAAGACTATACTTTTCTTCATGGTTCCTAACATAGAACTTTTGATAGACGATTATTCCAGTAAGACCATAGCTATAATGGAGAGGCACCCAGCCAGTATGTCAGAACCACGCCATTGAGGCCTCGCTGATGCTGTCCTATTCTGTCAGTCCAGAACATACACTGCAGGCAGGAGCAGATGTTCCGTAGGTGACTATGGACTTCATCGTGGGTTCTGAACTCCATGTGTTAATGCTTTGAGATTTGACAAGCAAATGAGATAGTAGAGCCCAACAAACCTTGTCTGTTGTATTTGTTCTTTGTTTCAGTTTCAGATCTTTTTATGAATTGTGCAAAAGTGAAGAATAAACGTCACTGGTGTTTTGAGGTTGACTGACTTCTGGAAAAGAGAAGAGAGATCTTTAAAGAATTTAAATCCTACCTGAATAGATGGTTAGGGGTAGCAGCTCCCATAAACTGTGCTGTCTTAAGCCTGACCTTTGTCCCAGTCTCAGAATCAAAGTCCGTGGAGCCTCTCTTTGGTTCCTACTTTGAATCTGGCTCAGGTCAATAGCCAGTAAAAGGAAATTGTGCTGAATTATCACAATTTTTATTTGTGCTGACTTACTGGAAATCAGGCAAGACAGATGAGTTGCAGTATCTACACACTTGATTACCCCCTTTCCCAATTTTTCTGTGGTTTCATTTTGGATCTCTTTGCTACAGCATTTTAGCTCCAACTTTGGGCACTGAATCATGCTCCGATGTCCCATCAAGCATCTCGGTAATGTGATAAATTCATCCAAAGTCTCACAGTGCCATCCTGCACGTGACAAATGCAATAACACGTCAGGCTCAGAATGATACCCATATTAGGCAGATACTCCCTCTGCTGACAGCAGGTGTTTCTGCTTTATCTGAAAATAATTCACTGAATAGATAATTGGTGAATCCCCAGTGGGAACAAAACTTGATTCTGTCTGAGCATAGGTTACCAAGTGTACCACCATAAAATAATTGATTTTGTGATATATTAAGTGGGGACGTACTCAAGACTACTGAACTTTTCACTTAGGGCCTGGGGCTGAAGTTGAACTAGGCTCCCAAAGGTGAAGAACCCATGCATGACACGGCCAGGGTTTCACACTCCGACAGCCAATTTAACTTTCATTTTCTTTATTAATCTAATATGTTCTACCTTTCACCAGGACGTGATGTGCAGGGAGTTTCATTAAAATGGTTGAGTTGTTATTGGAGATAATCACGGAAGGAATGTATCACAAAAGTCAAGAAAGTCTGAATCATTTTTTATGCTGTTGTTTTAGAGAAGAGGTTTCGGATGCTGATAGGGAAGTTACTCTAGCTATAGGGCGAATTTAATTGCGTTTTTAGAAACTTCTTTTAATCCTATAATAACAAAAAAATTAAATCAGTGCTGACATTTTTTTGTTGCCAGAAGAAGGTAGTAAAAGGGTAAAGAAATAATTGTTAGTTCTGAGAATATAATTAGCGACTTTAATGCTTTAATCTAAAAAATGCATATTTTGAGCCTAGGTGAATGATTAAAGAAAAGATATTGAAAGTCTTTGAAATTTCTAACTGTGTATGTTTTTAATTGTAAGTTATGATCACTATAATTAGCTCTTTAGTGCATTTATAATGTAAACAAATATAAATTTCTACAAGTTCAGGGGTATTTCAGGGCAAATAAGACTGACATCCTGACCTCTGGCCCTGTGTATTAACCCTTTCTTATAAAGTCTGGCACAAGTTTATTCTCTGCTTTGGGGGGAGGAAAGGAGGTCAAAGAAACGCGGATCAAACAATGGGAGCCTAGAGTCAAGGTTGGGCTATATTCGGAGATTTATTCCAAAGGGGTGATGAGGCTCTTCCCACGAGTAGCCTGGGCTCCCCTCTGGCCCATCAAGGGAGGGCTGTGTTTCTGCATCCCCTATCCCTGTGGCTGGAGCTTCAGGTAGGGTCTGAGTTAGAAGCGCCGGAGGAAAGGCTGCATTACAGATAAAGGGACGCTCTCTGATGCTGAGTTTCTCTGGATGCACAGCCCAACTATCCTGCACTACCTCTTTCCTGCTCCACCTCGACAGAACCACAAAACCTCATTACTATGCACTAGAAAAGGGAAAAGGAAAGAAAAAACACCCAGAGGGATCTGGGGAATGAACTTTTTGGGGGTCTTATTTCTCTCAGAGGTGCACATTAAAATTCTCTCTTTCATTCATTAATGTGAATACAAGCTGCCTGAGAAAATAGCTGGTGGGACCTCCCTTAATGAATAGCGGGGCTTTCCTATGCTCCGGAGGTTTAAAATTGGGTTTCATCCCACTGAGGATTTTTTTTCCTTCTCCTTCTGTCTTCTTAACACTACATGTTTGGTTAGATTTCTAGGACTCACCTAGGCTGTGACCTGCCACATCTAGTTCTAATCGCTCATATGATTAGATCAGGCCACCCACTACTAGGCAGGAGGGGGCTGGTGTCAGAGACTCCCAGAAGTTCAGGTATCTTTCCAACATTATTTGAAAGTTTCTACTCTGTCAATCATATGTGATCAAACTTGTTCTCGTGAAGTTCCTCATACTGCTTGGTTTAGAATAGGCCAGGTTTGGATATAAAAATCTTTTCTCTCTTGCTTTCAGGGTTTTTACTTTGGTTTGAAATGGAATTAACCATTTTGGAATTTCATGGCTTAGTTTCTTAAGACGTTTGACCTCAACTTACTTAATTTTCTCCCACATCTTCCAGACAAGCTCAGCTACTCCATCCCTCTGTCTTTGTGCCCCATTCTGACACTAATCCTCTACACTGTTCATTTGGGGCATTTTCTGGCATCACATGGACAGTTCTCTTCCTAAGTACATCTCTAAGTTTCCTAAGGAAGCATCGTGTGTTTTCTACTTGTCTCTGTCTCCGGGGTCAACAAACAGTGGATGCTCAATTAATGTTTTCATGAGAATGATGATCGTCGACAGAAAGCTAGGTCTTCATCAGTTTTCTCCCCACTCTCATCATAGGGAAACTTAGAATGGTTAAGAGCCTTTGGTCATGATTCCAGATCTTTAGCCCGATTTGTCTCACCTGGTAGGGAAAATGGCTATGGAGAAAGCTTATCTAATCTGGAGAAGATTATGGTAGCAAGAGAAATGCTGAGATGTGTATCTTTCTCCCTATGCAATTTGAGAATGAGGTGACCGTGTGACAGCAAGTTACAGAGGAACTTGTGGGTTGGCCCCCAGAAGATGGCATGATACCTCATCCTGGGAACCACAGAGACACTCAACAGTGAACGGGCCATTTGAGAAACATGGAGCTGTTTTTCTGATGGGAAAATTACTTGGAAGTCTAGTTAAGATGTTGTTTCCTTTACTTTCGCTTTGATAATTCGCTTAATTTGTGGTATTTCATTTACTTTTATTGCACCCCATATATTTTAAACACAAATTAAACCAGCGTATCATATTATTTAGAGCAAGATTAATTAGGAAGCATGTATAGAGAAAGGTAGAATGGTATTTAAGTTTAGTAAAAGAGGGACATAAGTGAAAAATGCTTAAGAGCAATGATAGTTACTTAAAGCTCCAGAAACAGTTCTGGATCACTCACTATTCACTTGTTTAATGTTGACTGAGTATCAGGTATTATGCTAACACAGTTTTATCTTTTTATTGTTTCATAATGTAAAGCTACTTTCTATGTATTACAAATCAATGGAATTTATGGTCTAATAGACTATCCAGTATATTGGACCACTTAAAAATTCTGTGGTATATTTTATAATCATGATATTCTGGACTTCACATCATTGATAGAGAGCGATTTTGTCAATAATTGTTTACCAGTTTTCCAGTAGGCTTCCCAAAAAGGCCAGATAATTTTTCTCAGTGGAACCCAAAGGGGAATTTGGTGATTGGAAGGCCAGGATAAAATTCTTTTGAAAACATTATCTACCAAAAGCCTACCTGCAGCATCATGGGCTCTATTTTGTATCTTAAGGAAACATTCGACTGCTTAAGATTTAGCGCACACGGTGTAAGAAGCTAATATTGTACAGCCAAAGTGAGCAAACTAATAAAGGAAAGGCGGTGCTTCCTCTGCAGGATCAGATCTGTTACCCATTATTTGGTTCTGCTGCTAAAGGTAAAAATAAGTCTTAGATATCACAGCTGTCACTGTGACATCTGTTGTTCCAGGATCCGTGACTGCTTCAGTCACCGCCTGACCCAGATCGTCACCATAACATTCTGTCCACTATTAAACTGTGAAAGGCCCTCGCCCTCCAGGTGGTACTTCAAGGTTGACATACCAAGGTGTTCGTCTCTGGCCCCCTCCCCATGCCTCTCAGCTGAAAAATACAGCCTCACTTTGTGCAGAATTGATGGCAAACCAAGTCTCCCAGGGTTCAAGGGGAGCAGCGGAGAGCAAGAGTTCTTGAGGCATAGCCTGGTTCTACGCTTAATCACTTGTCACTACTACTGGAGGGCCTCAGAGCATTCAGAGGTGTCGCTTTTTTTTTCTTTGTTGTCGGTTCCCCTTTTCTCTTGAACAGATGAGTCCAGCTCTTCAAACAACAATAACAAAGCTGCACACAACAGCCAGGCTCACAAAACAGATAAGGAAGGGGCTGTGAGTCCTCCCTTGCACATAATGAATATTTTACTTTTAGAAAGTTCCTATAAATAGAGTCCTACTTCTGCTTGTATGTGTTTGGTTCAAATCATTAATGACTTAAAAGAGTTAGCAACTGCTAATTTAGAGGCAAACTTGGCGCATCACAAAAAGTAGATCATGTGAGTTACCAAAATCAGACGTGCACATACATTTACAAGAATGTAATAAATATGTAAAGTAAGGCACATCTCTGCTGTAAAGAGCTTTCCTTCCACAAGCTTATTCGCTTATTCGTTCATTTATCCATTCTTTCATTTGGAACCTACTTATTGAGACTCCATAAAGGCACTGTGCTGGCAACTAGGGTACAACAGCATTAGAAAGAGATACATTATCCGCTCTTGTGAAGTTGAGCATGACAAGAAAAAGCAGGGTTCACATCTGTATTTGTGATACAGATTTCTCCTATGTATTGAACTGCAGCAAAACCTAACCCCTCCCAGCCTCAGAGCCATTTGAGAGTCAGCAAGAAGTGGTTTACTTTCATTATACAATGAAGGCACCAGATGATCTAAATCACAAAAGAAAACACTAGAGCCACAAGCTGCTCCTCACGTGGTACACTTCAATTTCCTTTCCTTCCATTTCCCTACAGTTTCTAACACTAATTCTGCTACTAGTTAAATGTATGATCTTAAAGCACTTAACTTCTTTAAACCTTGACTCTCTCACATGTAAGTTCCCTTTAGTTGATGCCTAAGACTCTTTAAAATTTTTTAAAGTTTATTTAGTGTGTGTGTGTCTGTGTGTGTGTGTGTGTGTCTGTGAAAGAGAGAAAGAGAGAGAAAGAGAGAGAGAGAGCATGAATGAGAAGGGGAGGGGCAGAGAGAGAGGGAGGGAGAATCCCACGCAGGCTCCATGCCATCAGCACAGACCCGAACCCGCAGCTCAGGCTCCTGACATCATGACCTGAGCTGAAATCAAGAGTCGGACACTCAATGGACTGAGCCACCTGGATGTACCTAAGATTTTTTTTTAACCTGGAAAATATGCTATTCCCTTTCAGACAAGCTGAGGTCTTTTAAAGTCACTGTCTTCAAAGTGCCTCAGGACATTTGCAGTGGCAGCCTAAGCATTATGTTTGAGCTGGTGGGATGGGAAAATGGAGGATCTGAGCTGCCCACGCAGCCTCTGCATCCTGGGTCCTCTGCTCCTCTGGAGAGTCCCCAGAGTCTGAGCCTGAACAAAGACACGTTGTCCAGACCTGGTAATACTTCCCCAGCTCAGAGCACAGCAGAAGGCGTGGCAAGGGAGCAGCTGGGGACTTCCCTTCCTGGCATCTGCTGGTGCTGTAGGTGCTTTGTAGGCTCGCATTTGTGGTGCTAGGTCTTCTCTCTTCTCTTCTCTTTGCTATTGACGCAGTGCCTCAAGATTTAAGTAGTTACTACCAGGTGAGTGTTCCCATCTTGTATAATGGCTATACTGGTTTGTAATGGCGGTACCCAGACCTGGGCAACTGAGAGAGAGGAAGAAGGCACTAGAAATTAAACTTCATATTTTATGTTTTCTCTATAACAAAAATTAGCTTAAGTATCTATTTAAGCAGTCACCATCAATTATTGTATAACAACAGAAAGGACAATAAAATGTTGGATCAAATTGAAAAATCAATATAGGCACCTAAGAGCCCTTAAATACTTTTCCCACTGAACCTAAATTTTAGACCTCTGCTTTACTTATTCTTGGCTCTTTCTTTGCATGAATTTTCTCTCACAAACAGCTAATATTCTGGGGCCTATGCTGAGCAGATCAAGTACTTTGAGAAATAGGGTATCAAAAGACCCCATTTAGATGAATGGGCCTCCAAAGTAGCAAAACTATGAACACAACATGAGGTTGGTGGCATGACAAAATATTTAAGATCTAGTATATTTTTTAGAAGTTTTTTTTTTTTTTCTGAGAATAGAAACTTGGAAATGAGATGCTCAAAAGTCCATTTGCCCAACTGGTCCTGTACCTCATCGTTCCTTCTCAGAAGCTTTTAGGCTCTCTAACCCTATAAAAATAGGAAGACGCTTTCATTTACACTGACAAGGAATTTAAAGATGGTGTTAGTGGACTAGCAAGGGTCTCTTTAAAAAAAAAATTACCAAAATAGTTTTTTATGCCCTTGTGATTGGGGGGCAGTGAGAGAAAGGCAGAACCATGTTTGTAGAATTTAATATACTTTTTAAAGTTTATACTTAAAAGCTAACCCTGGGACACCTGGGCGGCTCAGTCAGTTAAACGTCCGGCTTCGGCTCAGGTCATGATCTCACAGGTCCTGAGTTTGACCCCGCACGGGGCTCTGTGCTGAGAGTTCAGAGCCTGGAGCCGGCTTCGGATCCTGTCTCCCTCTCTCTCTGTCCCTCCCCTGCTCGCACTGCCTCTCTCTCTCTCTCTCTCTCTCTCAAAAATAAATAAACATTTAGGAAAAAAAAAAGCTAAGCCCTGAGCTCTTGACTGTCTCAGGGTGAAGAAAGTGTTACGTCACTTCCTCTGACGGCGGCCCGTCAGATAACATGTAACAGAAGGATAAGGGGAGTCTTAGCAAATCAAAACCTGGATTCAGCGCAGTGGAGCTTGGGCTTTGAGACGGCCTTGCAGGAGCAAGGCCGAGATGAGTGGGGCTGGAGCCGGTCCGCACCTCGGTAGACACCGCAGCTGCAGAATGGGGATGGCTTTCTTCAGGATTCTCTTGCTGGGAGTCGCTTTACCCTCTGGTGATTTGCACATGCGGGTTGGCACTCTTGTGAACACACATGAAGAAAACAGCCATCCTCACAGATGAGGACGTTATGTTCCCAGAGTAAACATTGGAAAGTATCCGGTTTATCTCGCTGAAACCACAAGGGCCCCTTGTTACATGATAGGTACCTGGGTTTACTCAGAACTTGTAGGACATGCGAGTTTTAAAGCAGATGTGCAGTTGGTCAGAAGAGCATGATGGCATTGATATACACCAAAGCTAACAGAGGAAAGGATGGAATCAGATAAACGCTTTAAAGGACTGGAAATTTGAGTTTAGGGCTATGCCATTATTACAGTAGTGGCTACTGGGCATTTGAGATGTGACTGGTACAAATTGAGATGTGCTTTCAGTGTAAAATGCAAAATGGACTTTGAAGATTTAGTATGATAAAGAATATAAAATATTAATAAATCTTTATGCTGAGGATATATTAAAATAACAATAGTGTGGATAGCTTGGGCTAAATAACATTATTAGAATTGATATCACCTGTTTCTTTTTAAGTTTTTTTTTTTATATGGCCAGTAGGAAATGTAAAATTACCCGTGTGGCTTGCATCTGTGGGAACACACTCTGTTTCTATCGGGCAGCAGTGGCACAGAGGCCGTTCCCATGAGCCGCATGTACATGACTGTGAGGGATCACAGGGTGGATACTGGTGTTAAGGAGTTAAAAACCCATGTTTCTAAAATAAATCCTACAGGATACAATTTTACCTATATCTTGTGATTATGCAGATCTGGCATTGCCATGGATCAAGTCATGTATCTTAAACCTTAATAACACTACTCAACAAAATCTCATACATATCGGCATGGAATAGAAGCATCGCCCACCTACCAGCAAGAAGGAAGAGAAGGAAGGAGGGTAAGAAAACCGTTTTAAAGTTGGGGAACAGAAGCAATTCATCCAATATATAAAAGTGATTGTCAGCAGCTGCCACCATTATAGAAATTCCAGAAACAATTAAAGGATTTGGAAGTCCCCAAGGATTCACTATAAGAAAGCCTATTGTCTTAGATAAACCCTCAGGAGAATCGAAGAAATGTGTTGCTTTAATGGGATTTTGCTGTTCTAGGTAATTTTCAACATGCTGAGGATTTCTTCCCCATCTTGCTCCAGAAGAGTTCTGTATGAATAGGTCTCCAAAGAGAAAATGTTTTGTTTCCTTATGAAGCCACTCAAAGACTCCTCCAGCCTAACCCCTCCTGAAATGAAGGCCGCCTTCTCAGAAGACTGTTCTATCACTCAAGCCCTCACTGCTCACTGCGCCCGAGATGGTTTTCAATCCCAGTGTAATTATCTCCATGATGGAGGAGGCTCCAGATGCATTTATTTGCCCCTCTCTGTGACTGGAAAATGTATTCCATATTCAGTTAAACTCCGTAATTAAAATGGCCTAATCTGCATTCACTTTGTAACCACGGGCTGAAACTCCCTCCCGGAGGTGGGAGGGCTGCCTTGCTCAAACCTACCACGGGGAGCTCCGATTGGCCAGTGCGTAGTTAGAACAGGTGAAACAATCTAATCTGGAGTATTGCTCTCCTCACCTTTTTTAATAAACATTTTGCCTCACCACAGACCTTAATATAACAGCAGTAAAGGCCAAGAGAGGAAATTGGAAACATGGCCAGGAGTGTGCCTTATGGTTCATAACAGCCCCAAATTGTGACTGTTTATTAAAACTAACACCCTTTTGTGAGGGTGTGGATCAAAATATCCAGTGGTTTCTCTTCTTTGATATTTCCTTTTTTTTTTATAGCACTGAGTTTAAGCTTCAGTTTTAAGGTTTAATTAAGTTTCTAAAATCGTTTCTGACTAAACCATTGACATAAAAAAAACCCCCACTTGTCCATAATTTGGTCCCATCGAATATTGCCATCACTCATTTCAATCAGTGGGAGATGTGTGTGGATGGGTTGCCTCTTGGGCCACTAGGACAAGAAAGGGTTAAGGCAGGTGAAGGAAGGGAGGAGTGAGGAGGCCAGAGAACCGCCTCACAAAATACAATTAAGGGCCTTTCCCGAGCCTGGGGCACTTGGTGCTGCCAGGGGAAGGGAGCTGGGAGCACAATGTTCTCCTTGTCCACACACCTCCCTTTTGTTTCGGGAGCACTTTGGATCCCACACATGCAAAAGTTTGAATTTCCTGTTGGCTCTGAGGTGAGGTTTATAACATTTATTAAGGTTACTATTCGTTGTGAATTTACTGGGCAATAAGCCTGAGAGCTTTTAGGGGTTTAATTGCCTATGTTTACAGGGGTTGCAAAGCTCCCCAGTGTCACTGACTGTCAGGTTGGCCAAATGTGGACTTCTTAGAGCGTCCACAGTGCACATCCTAGTCTAAGGAGAAGGTCCAGGGAAGGGCTCAGAAGGACACGGTTATCTTAGAGCACAAGATTGGTTTTCTGCTCTGGCTATTTTGGCCCACATTTCTCTGGCTCCTCTACCTCATCGTGGCCATGTTGGAAGACACAAGTGAATGTTCCATTTTTTCCAGGAAGAAAGAAATAATTTGAAATAATTGGGTTGGGGGAGAGGAAAGGAGGATGTGGAAGGAGCGGAAGTGAACCTATGTTACACAATGTGGGCTAACGAGACACGTTCACCTACA
This sequence comes from Suricata suricatta, assembly GCF_006229205.1. Taxonomy (NCBI): domain Eukaryota; kingdom Metazoa; phylum Chordata; class Mammalia; order Carnivora; family Herpestidae; genus Suricata; species Suricata suricatta. Next base: position 70,016,762 of record NC_043707.1, read on the forward strand.
CGGTGACATTCAACAGTCCTGGCAGGCAGAGACCATCATTCCCACTTTACAAATGAGGAAATTGAGGCTGAGAGACATGAAATAAGTTGCCAAAGTTGAAACTTCTGGTAAACAGAAGAGCTGGGATTTGAACTCCATTTTGCTTGCTATCGCTTCCGAGTCCCAGTTCGGAGCCCCCCACACTCCACTGACCCCTCTTTTACGGCTGGCTGATGTTCATTTAACTGAAGCAATCGTTCTCTTGTGTCATCAGTACATTGAAAAGTAGATGGTTAAAATGTTTTGTTTTTTAAGATCTTGGGTTTGCTTTGTTGCAGAAAGAGAACTTTTTCACACTGGTCTTGTCCCTTGGCTTCACCAGAGCCCTCCAGGATGGAATGAGCAAGAGTGGAATAAATCACATTGAACACTGGGTAGGGGCTACGCAGGAAAAATGGGCAGACGGCGGTCAATCCTCCCGAACAGAAGCTACTCAGGCAGCTCTGTAATTTGATGAGAGAAGTGGAAAGGGAAAAGTTCAGTCCGAGGGCCCATTTCCTTCTTTCATTCATTTGCTACCAACACATATTTGGTAAGCATCCTCTGTGCCAGGCACTGCGGTAGGCACTGGGGACACTAGAGCCGTGCACACTTCACCTGCTCCCTTCCTGACCTGCAGAGGTAGGCAGGATGCCATCCGGGCCCAGTGTCTTAGAGGCTCTCCCAGCTCTGCCCAAGGTCGCCACAGGGATGGACTTTCCAGGCTATGTTAGGTATAGTTTTACCACAGGAAAGAATCAAAGGCATAAAGAAATAAAATAAAGAATGAAAGAGCTGATGAGCAGACAGTGTACTCTCTATATGAAGTAAAAAAATAGATATATGTGTATGTAAGTATACATATATAGTATAATCTTCATTTAGAATAAATTAACAAATATATATATACATACTTGTGTGTGTGTGTGTGTGTGTGTGTGTGTGTGTGTAATCAGACTGACTTCGAGTCCAAATTGCCAAATTGCCATTGCAAATGTGTGATTGGAATTCTAACAGGCAGTGAACCTAAAGGCACTTGAGCCATCGTTGTTGGAAATGTATTGTTCAGGACGTTTGCTAATTTATTGATGCAGCCAAGATAGAATCAGATTCAGTTGTTCAGCTGAAGAATAAATTGGAATATTTTGGTGCATTTCTTTAAAAAAAAAAAGCCACTTTAAAGCCTATGTATTAAAATGACAAAGTCTTAAATAGGGGTCTCTTTTTCTAAACAAAAGATATGCAAATTGCAATTCAAGATTTATATTATGATAAAAACTGAAATACAAAAGAGTCATTATCCTGCGGAATGTAAAAGTGCAGGTTGCTTCATGAGTCTATAATGATATAATGGGATGTTGATGTAGTAAGAGGTGTCAGAAGGGAGACAATGACCTTAAAATTTTAAGTCAGAAACATTAGAATTGAACAGTAAGTATCTATCTACCCACCTAACTCCCCATCGATTTATTGCATATTGCATATTTTGAAAATTTGACATGAAGAGCAGCACGTTTTTGTCTTCCAGTGTCGTAGCCATACTAAATGGATCGGGGAGGATGGGGAAGTACTTTTGACAAAGCTATTCCAACTCCGAGGTTGGAAAAAGATTTGTCTAGAATTTTAGATTCACAGGACTGTTTCTCTTAAATACCAGGCGTGTGTTTTCCAGGCCTGGCCAACAGGGTCAGTGCCTTCCTTCACATCAAAGGTCAGGAGCCCCAGTCCTCTCTGTGTAAGAAAGACCTACAAGTTAGTTGTAGGAATTCCTCAAGTTGAAGACAATAGGAACGGTTTCCAGTTGATCGCTGCGTGTCATTTAAAGAGAATGTGTTAACGTCAAGACGCTGCAAGAGAACACAATAGAATTCTGACAAACCCCTGAGAAACTGTGGCAAACTGATATTTAGATTTGAGGTGATTCTACTGGCATAGTCTAAAAAATGGAGGCAAGACTGTGTGTGTGCGTGTGTGTGTGTGTGTGTGTGTTTCCAATGGAGACATAGTTTAAGTAATCAAGTGATATACCACATGTGAAGCAGATGTACAGGCTTGTTGCCACTCCCAAGCAGAGCAGAAGGCCTGCTTTAGCTTTATTTGGCAGGAATTTATATACTCGCTTCACTACTTGATCTTAACTTAAACAAAGGACGTTGGTCTCGCCACCACCGATTTCAGGGCAACAGCTCTGCCTTCTTTCTGAAAGGCTGCAGAACTGCGACACCTCGGAAATCAGATGGTGGCACAGTATGGAAGTGTCTTAAATGTTTATTTATTGTTTTAGTGAGCCAAACCCTCAGTGTCTTGTTTCTGAGCATGCAGTGGAGTGCACTGAATGTTGCGGGCAGAAGGACCTCACTCTTGTACAAATGTCAGAACCTTGGCAAAGCCGTTCCCAGAACTTCAGAACAAACCCAAACAAGCTGGGGACTCTGAACGAGGCCTAAGAAAATACTCTCGGACCAAACTCCTGATAATTTTCCAGTTCAGAAAGTTGCAGAGGGTCTTCTGTCAGGGCGGGCTCATGGTTTATGATTTTTGAGCCTGTGTGACGCTCCTTTCTATTTCATCTTGACTTAATGTCATTAGTCTTTCTTCACCGAAACCTGAGTGTTCATTTTCTAATCTATCTCGATGATACGCTGACAGCATTTCCCCTGATCGGGACTTTACCATTTATGTCTCTGCCTCTGTTAATCATTTTCAGAAATGAGATTTATAGTAAAAAGGATTAAATCAATTCTGACTACCTCCAAAGTTCCAGGTTTTCGGGGATTCTTGATGAACAGAGAAACCATGGCCCCTCAGAGATGCTTTACTAAGAAGATCTTTCTTACCTGTGTTAGTTGGCCTTTCAGAGCTGGCCGCCTCTCTGTGGATTATAGCAAGTCAACTTCTCTGTGTTTTGTTTGGCAACCGTACCACAGAGGCCACCCTCTGAGCAACTCAAGCTATTTTTGATTGGAAATAGATTAGTGAGCTATCAATTCCCCTCTCCTTCATTCTCCATCTTTCCTTCTTTCCCTTCTTCCTAGTCCTAAAATGAGTACCCTTAGGAAACGTGTCAGCCTATTTCAATTAAGTGTTTATCTTTTGGTTTCTCATCATGGGGTAAATTATGACATTTTTAACAGCCAGGGGTTGAAGAGAAAAATTACACTGCTCCAAACTAAATCACAGCTTATTTTCTTCCTTTCTAATTTCTCTAATCTTCGGCGGACTTGAAATACCATTGCAACTATGCATCAGGCCTTATGCAAGACAAGGGACTTTCACAAATATAATCACTTTCTCCATTTCTTTTCCTTCTTTTGTTCCTTCCTTCCCACAGCCCTTCCTTTTCTTTTTCCAGATTTACTTTCATTTTGCTTCATTGAAGAGATTTTTTACATTCTCTCTTAGTCAGCTTGGATTTCCTCCTTTGATATTCATGATGGTTAAGTACAAGGTTAGCATTCCCTCACCTTTTTTTTTGTCCTTTCCTAAATGCTGCCTATCACATGAGTCTGCTATCTCAGCAAAAGGACAGCAAGCATATCCTTAGTCACGTTCTAGGCCACCAGACTCAGTGCCTTTAAGTTCACTGAGCCAGTTCTCCACCGACAGTGGTTTAAGACATCTGCTCCATGTCATCCTGCTTCGTGGCACATACCTGGATCATAGCCTCCTGGGCTGGTTTTCTTTGCCCTGTGCTCATCCCCTTGGTCTAGAGAGACATTTGGGCTTCCCTGGCTTTTACCCTTATTACTACCTAGATTCTAGGTCTTAAGATAGAACCTGAAAATCATTTGCACTCTTTCTTTTTTGGGCCCCTCTGGGAAACTACTAGAGATAAAATTAACTTATACCCCTAAAACCCCTCCCCAGTACCGTTTTACTTGGTTACTAAAGGGCTTGTCACAGTCCCCAGGTTTGAAGGTGTGGAGTGGCATAATGTGTCAAACATTTTTGCCTCAATTTGGAGTCTTTTTTTGCCACAGTGAGCTGGCCTGTGTCTGTATATTCTAACACTGTTGTGCCATCGCTCTGTTTTGCTGGTGATGGTAAGATTTGTATCTTACACAAAGATTTCAGTGTACAGCATCCTTGCCATGGATGCCTTCTACTGCTTCTCCTTGGTGATTATTCTTGAACGTTCTAGAAATACCCCTTATAGGTCTTTGGATTGAGATAGTATAGTGGCCTGCACACTTCCTGTCACCATTTCCTATGCTAGTATTCAGGGATGAGGAAAGAACCAGAAAGTGAATTTCTGGCAGTTCTTCAGGATATGATAGGTTAAAAAGGGACATGAGAAGCAATAGCCTGAGCATCTTACTCTGTTGTTTGTTGATAATAAGGGATTTAGCAAGCAGGAGTAGAATAACAAATATTACTAATTCATAGCCTCAGGAACTTCATGAGTCATATCACATAGGATGTTCCCCACCATCACCACCCACAATAAGCACCCGCTATATACACAGGACACTCTGATTCATGGACAACACAAAATGTTATAAAATATAGTTATTTATATTTCCCGGGAACTTATGATCAATCTAAGAGAGACACCTATACACTTTTAAAGAATAGACACTACCACATAGCACTTGTTTGCACATTAGCACTGAAGGCGTTCCCAAGACAGTATAATGACTGGAAATGAAACAAAGTAGAACTTTACCTAGGGAAATGGTTGGCTTCATGGGTGCGTGACCTGTGCGGTGTTGTGTCACCTCACACTGGTTTAATTCTCTGCTGCCTCTGCCTTGAAATTCTTCATAATTTAATCTTTGAATTTGTGTTTTATAAGTGAAGTCCTGAGGGCCAATGGAGCATGTGCAGGGGAGAGGATAGATGTGCAGCATGTGTATCCATCTTTCCTCATGGCCTTGTTCACCCACAACATTCACAGTGTCCAATGAGCTTGGACTTCTGGAGCCAAGCCTGTGCTGGGAGAGACAGGAAATGATTGGATGACCCACGGTTCATTTTCCTTTCAGTCTGTCCTTATTCAGCAGTTGGTAGAAAGTGTGTGTATTGAGAAGTGCAATAAAAACATTTGTTTGTTTTGTGCAGCATTGCCATTTGTTTGATAACAAAATACCTACACATGTACAAACTACTACAAAATAAAAATTGTGCAAATCCATAAATCTGTATACACGTTAAACACTTTATATTTAAAACCCATTGCACAGTATAAAGATGAACAGTAAAATTCAGGCTAAAAATTTTAAATTTCAATTTTGTTTACTCAGAGGGACATTAAATAGCAAATAAAAACCACCATGGCAGTTCAGGAGAGAGGCAGCAGAAGAAAGGGTAAAAAAGTTTTATAACTTACTATGTCTAACGGTATTTGCTTCCTGCTCTTTGAGCAAGGTTTCCACATTTTCATTCTTCACAGGACACTACAGATTATGTAGTACCTGCCTGAGAGTCCTGATCGAGAGATGAAACCAAGAGAAGCAAAGAGCTTCTATTGGAAGTGCTACCTGTGTGCCCTGAAATTTATTTCCCTGATTTGGTCCATGAGAACCAAAATGAAAGTGTGAATGAACACTCAGAAACATCTGTTCTATTGATTGTAAGCTTGGAAAATTAAACCTAGCTCCTATGCTTGGTAAATTCTCAATATTTTCTTTTCTTCTGCATACTCTATGTTTTTTCATTTTTTATACATTCAACTCTCAAATCCTCATCTATGATTGACTTGGGGTAACGTGTAGGACCAGGGCAATAAAATTTTTCTCAAAGTGCTCAATAGCTACCTGTGATTTTAATTGTCTCCTGCACTCTATGTAATCACCTGGTATGTATTTCTAAGCTCCTTATGAACATCTCTTGTACCTCCCAGCCATTTCTGTGCCATTGCTATTTGCACCCCTGAACACTGCCTGTGTTTTTAGTATGCTTCTATTGGGTTCTTCGTTCCAACCCAGCAACCATTGCAATATCTTCTTTATGGAATTTGGCTTTGCCACCTACTAAGCCATACCACCATTTCTACCTGGAATAGTATTATAAAACCATCTTATTACTCCTATTTATCCCTTCTCCAATTATGAAAAATGGAGATTTCTCAGCCTCCATCTCCCCTTGGCTATAGATTCACCAAAAAAGAGATGAAAGTACTTTATAACTATAAAGCACTCTACAAATATAGAGCATAATTGTTTTTCTTTCAATTTTATTCAGTATTGAGAGACAGTGAGACAGAGCACGAGCAGGGAAGGAGCAGAGAGAGAGGGAGACACAGAATCCAAAGCAGACTCCAGGCTCTGAGCTGTCAGCACAGAACCTGACACAAGGCTTGAACTCACTAACTGTGAGACCATGACCTGAGCCGAAGTCAGCCGCTTAACCAACTGAGCCATCCAGGCACCCGAACATAATGGTTAGAGACATTTTAATTATACTGATAATAGTTAATACTTGCTTAGGGCTTATTATATGCCAGGTAGTATTCAAAACCTTTCCATGTATTAATTTCTTTATAGTCTCACAACAGAGAGGTTAAGTAACTTGTTAAATCGCTAATAAGTGAGAACCCAGACATTCTCTTATTTTACCTTCCTGAGGAGAGATTCTGGAAAGTCTTAGAATATCACTCATTAGTATGGAATAATACTGACCCATTAGCCTGCATTTATGAAGACTCCACTTCTATATGCCCAAGAGGAGTTGGGAAGCACGACTCCCAAATTTTCATGTCAAGAATTGCCTGCCAGAAAATCTGCACACTCTTTGCCTCTATGGTTTTATCTTATTCAGTTTTTTTTCCCTTAGTTTTGGAGAATATACCTTCTCTGGGAAGTCAGCTTTTGCCTTGATTGTCCACCCCAAACCAGAGCATGGAGAGCATACGTGCCTTTGCAGCCTCCCACAAATGCTTGCTAGAGCTGCATGACCACCAGCCTACAGGCTTGCACTGCAATCCACTGGGAACCTCTTAGCAGGACCACCCAGAAGCTGCAGCTGGTGCTGAGGAAGGTGGCCACCTGTTTACATGAGAATATGAGCTGAAGGAAGTGGGCAGGACCTGCTTTCTGTTGTCAGTCAGAGCCTGGATTCCTGGGGAAAGATCAGACGTGTGATCTAGAAATAGTCATAGATTTTGGGTCCTAACTATTTTCCAGACATAGGGAACTCCCCTCCCAGAACTGGGGCAGAATAGAGCTTCTGTGGAGCCAGCTGCGGGTCTGGGAACGTGGGACAGGCAGACTCCAAATGTACTGATCCCCAGATAGACCATGTTGAAAGAACCATTTTCTCGGACAAAGACTTTCCATTGAATCATATCCTGTACCCTATCTCTGGTTTGTCAGAGAGAAACAACACTGAGTTGTAAGGAAAAAAGAAGTGTCTTTTGTGGATAGCCCAGTCCATGCCTAGCTGTTCTATGAGAACATCTGGCAATAGCTGCAGCAGAAAGCTTTTCTGCCCAGTGAAGACCAGTGTGTGGACAAGCTGACTTGTGGGTGGGGCGTGGTGTGTAGAAAAAAGGAAGAGTTTTGTAGAGCCATTAGCAATGCCTTTGTAACACAGTTTAGGTGATAGGCTTTTGCTGCTGGACGGGTTATCCTACCTCTACGTTTTTGTAAATCAAATCCTTTGCAATTCTCTTTTGGCACTCTTTAGAGGGCTCACAAGTTAAGAATTTCTAACATCCACTTCCAAGGTAAATTCAGATCTTCAGACATCAATTTGCCATGAGTTGGGGGTTCTGTGTTAACAGCTCTGTCCCTTTGGCTTTGGCCTTCTGCATTCTTGGGTGTCGTGCTGCAAACAAGCCCTGGGAAGGGAGGCATCTAGAGACAAACACTGCGAGTGGGTGAGGCTTTTCCTCCCTTGTTAGCACAGAGTTCATTCTTCTGAGGCTGAGCCTAGAAAGGAAAAACTCACTAAAATCTATCGAATCGGTACTATGTACCAGGCGTTAAGTCACACAACAGCCCCATGAGAGAAGAAGGAAATGAGATAACACTTAATGAGCACCCGCTATCCATGGGCACAGAGCTCATAGCTTATAATGTATTGTTTCATTTAGTCTTTATAATTAGGCTTGCCATAGTTAGCAAATTAAAATCTAGTTAACATCCAGTTAAATTTGAATTTTAGGTAAGCAACAAATATTTCTCAGTGGAAGTACATCCCATACAATATTTGGGATACACTTATAGTTTAAAAAACGTTGTCAAAAGTTCAGATTTACAAGGCAGTCTTGTGTTTTATTGACAGCCCTATTTATGTAATCTTAAGAAGTAGGAATTATTATTCCCATTTTATAAGTGAGAGAACTAAGACTTGGAGGCATTAAGAAATTCACCCAAGATAGTAAATAATGGCAGAGATGGAATTCCAGTCTGGTTTTGTTTAATTCTAAATCCTGTACTAACAGCAGCGAGGCCATACAGTTTCCTCATCCTAGATTATAAGTAGAGTCAGGTTTTATTCAGTTAAATAAGCTGCCTCAGGAGAGCTAACTTCAATTTTATTTTTTATTTTTTCAAATTTTAACATTGATTTTTGAGAGAGAGAGAGACAGAGCATGAGTGGGGGAGGAACAGAGAGAGAGGGAGACACAGAATCTGAAGCAGGCTCCAGGCTCTGAGCTGTCAGCACAGAACCTGATGTGGGGCCTGGTCCAAAATCTTGTATTAGAACTAGAGAGAGGAAGGGACACACGACCAAGATAATTAAAGACGCAGGGTCTGCCCTCACAGGAAAATATAATGTAGTCAAGAAAATAAGAGGCAGAGAAATGCCGAATGTGTTATAAGTCAGCTTCAAGTTTTTAAACAGGTACATTAGTGTTACAGTTGATTTTGCTTTAAAATCTAGGACTAATGGCGAGCCCTTCGTAGAGAGGCTGGGGTGCATATTGCTGAGTGAGGAAAATTGATAAACATTCTCAGTGATCCCCAAGGAGCAAGATTCCTCCTTGTAGGAGATCAGCAGCTCTGTCTTTGTGGTCTCCTCAATGCCTTCAATCCACAGTTCCAGGTTACATAGTGACTTTCGGGGTTTGCCAGTGGTGTGGCTGCACCATGGCTTGCTTCACTGATGACCAGGGTGACATGGCAAATCTGTCCAGTGAGGAAACCGCCCCTTCCCTCCTTCAGTGCTTAATGTGAAACCTGCCCACAGCTGCCAGCTTGAGTAAAGAATATGATCAAGAAAGACTCAAAAGCACCCAGAATCCAAGATAGCACAAGTGTAAGCAGCTCAAAGAAATTAGAATCCTCATAAAATAATCCTTGACTACCTCTTTTGTATCAAGCGCCATGTCAAATACTTTATAAGTATTATTCCTAAACATCGCAAGGAAACAGTAAGATGGCAATTTTTATCTCTATCTTATAGAGAATACTGAGTTTCAAAGACAGTAAGGGACATGCTGAAGTTCATACAGTCAAATGAAGGTCTGTCTGCTCTGAGCTCTGCTTTTCATACAGCCATGGAGTTCCCTCCTTAAAACAAAGGAAGCTGAACCTTCTTCCCTTGTGACAGGCAGGAAAATTCACCACTGAACAGCCAACAAAAAGAGATGCTGTTTGGGACCTTAGTGAAAAGAAGCAAGGCTGAGTCTAATACCATTCTCTCTTATCTCTTAATTGAAGCCGGGGGTACATAGGACCGTTTTTGTAGCTAACATCAAAAATAGAAATCAACACTGTGCAAATGTATATCTAATAGTATAGCTTATGGTGTGATTCCTTTTTCCCATATCATTTTACAAAATAGAAAAGATTCGGGCAGAGAAACTTAGAAGTGGACATAGAAAAAGCCTATATTTTGATAGTAAGGGGCTTTTTAAAGTTGAAGTTCTGTTTTTTGATAAGAAAAAGCTTTTAAGAATGCTTTTTATATAGTATTGTATATCTGTATTTATACTCCATTTCTTCCTTCACTTTGCTTCTTCGATGCTCAATGCTAACTTCTCCTCCATATTTTCCCAATGGCTAACATTCTGCTTCTGAAAATTATCCATTAAAATTTTATCCATTTTGTATTTTGGTGAGACAGTATGAGGAAATGCCATTGTGAAATTAGATTTTCTTTTGACATCAGGCGCCCAGTCAGCAATCCAATCCCATGTGTTTCTATTGAGACATTAGGGTTTGATATAATTTTGGGCAGAAAACATTTTAAAAATGAAACAATTGAATTTTCTAGATGGTCTTGGGGACCACTTAGCTTAAGAGAATACACTTCCAAATCAAAAGCCTTTCAATCATTTTAAATATTATTTGGATGATATTTGCTCTGCGTGTAGTAGCAGTTTGAATTTGTATTGAATGTTTGACCGGCTCATGCACACATAGATGATGTATGAAATTATTATTTCATATTTTTCTAGTGTTTGCATTGCAAGTGACATCTGGCTGACAGGAACTTGGAGAAATGGGATACGAAGTGAATGCTGCAGTTACCACAAGCATCATATTTATCAAAAGGTTTAAGGTTGGTCTGTCTTTGTTTAACATATGAAACTTGGAGCAGGGACCAAGAAGCACTGTGTTTTTGTGTGGCGTGCGTTCTTTGACTGAGTTGTTTAGTAAAAGAGTAGTCAAAGAATAAACACTAATTGTATTATTTGTTCTGCTCATGAAACTAAATATTATACACCCTAAGTTTAAGAAAACACATTTAAATTGGATTTGATATAATTTCCATACATTTTGCCTGTGTTTGGAGATTTTACAGATTTTACATTAGAAAAGCATGCATATTAAACACTGTTCATCATTACTCAGAAAAGGCAATGTGGGAGGGAAAAAAAAGCTCAACAGCATTTTTAGTTTAATTTTTTGATTTGTGAATGTGCAAAATGTAAGTAAGACCTGTGAAAACATGTAGTACTATGTTTGCAAGCTCTGTCGCTATTGAAATACACACCCACAAATATAAACATTCTCTTATCGTCCTTTACAGGAAGGTTAGGGTGCAAACTATGAATTCTGTCATGAGAATTATCATTCATTTAACAAAAACTTATGAGCCTACTAGGGAACTGTGGACTAGCCAAGTGCTGGGATTCTGCAGAGAACTCAGACACTCCCAGCTTGTAATAAACTGATAGGCAGCAGAGAAGGTCAGTAGGAAACACCTAAGTATGATACAGGATTACACAGGCCACAGTAAGGTTTAGGATCACTGAAGAAGTAGGAACAAAATGGTGACAGTGGTCCATCTCCCAAAGCGGGTGATACACAAAAAAGACGTTGTGGCCATGGTGAAAACCTTCCAGTGACTGTATCAAAGTGAGACATGCTCATTTTTTTTTTCTGAAACTTGAAAATTTCAGGAAAATAGAAGGGTGGCAAAAATCATCCTTGTTCTGATGATCTAAAATGAAATCTTCCAACCTGCTCCTAACTTGTCCTTCCTATCGTTTCTCAATAACCATTTTTTAAAGCATTGTGATAGCACACAAACAAACTATAGATATTAAAAAAATAGTTTGCTGCTTAAAAAGAACAATATCATTGTTGAATGCACTTCTGTGTCATTTTAAACTCTTTCTGGGGCACCTGGGTGGCTCAGTCGGTTGAGTGTCTGACTTGGGCTCAGGTCATGATCTCACAGTTCGTGGGTTCAAGCCCCATATCAGGCTCTGTGCTGACAGCTCGGAGGCTGGACCCTGATTCAGATTCTGTGTCTCCCCCTCCTTCTGTCCCTCCCATGCTCATGCTCTGTCTCTCTGTGTTTCTCAATAATAAGTAAGTGTTAAAAATTTTTTTTAAAAACTCTTCTGTACATAGTTATTAATGACTGTACAATAGTCCAATTGATATTCCGTGCCATACATGAAGATACCTGGGTGGTTTTTCGTCTCCCTTAACCAACAATAAGTTGTTGACCTCTAAGAAAAAAGGAACGTAGGAGAAGAGAGATAAATTTCTAATGGTGGAATTCCCGGCAACAGAATAAAACATGAAAAAGGTAAGTAACATTTATTCAGCATCTGTTACTGTGCTGCTTTGTTTATTGCCACAGGAATCCAGATTCAAGGGTGCTGGAGAATGGACTGGATTCACCCAGGGCTGGGCTCAAATTTAATTGCCAGCCCTTGTCCAGCTGTGTGATTTCCAGAAAATTTGTTAATCTCTCTGACTCTCAGCTTTCTGATTTCTGCATTGGGGCAGTATTGTCACCCAGTCACTTAACAATAGTATATTAAGCTTATTTGGGGTATAAGGCACCTTGCTGGGCATTAGTGACCTGAGAGGAGAGCAGTGTGTTCATGTCTTTGAGTTTACAGCCTAACGGCAGAATCAGACATTGAAAGAAACAGGCCTGACAGGTCCCAGGAGAACTCAGACGAGAAAGGAATACATTCCTCCTGGTGGAGTAAAGTTTGGTCTGGGTCCTAACTAATGAGGAGCAGGTTTTAACTTTCTGTTCCCAGTAAGAGTGTTTATCTTCTGCTAATCAAGTAACCGTATGGCTGAGTTGTGCATTTTTGCCCTTGTCCCTGCCCTGAGGAAGCTTCTGCCAGAAGAATGTGGCTTCTTGGTTTATAGACTAGCACACTACTTCATTTAACAAGCGATTATACTGGTTTGCAGGTGACTGGTTTCTGCTGGTGTCCTTCCTTCTAAGAGATGCATCTAACTGTGAAGTGATAGAAAATATGTCCTGATCGCTGCCCCAGTACCTGACACAGAGCTCATGAAATGACAAGGGTTGGGGGGGGGGGCTTTTGTTCTAAGGAGGGGACTCTGGGTGGTCTGTGGGCTCCTGGATGACTCCTGGATGAGGGCTAGTCACCAGAAAGGCCAGGCCATGATGAAAAACAGAAGTTTCAGTCTCACCCTTCCATCCTCCAGTGAGGGGAAAAGGGCTGAGAATGGTATTAATGGATGGATATGCCTATGTAACAAAGCCTCCCTGAAAGTCCTAGAAGTGTGGGGTTCAGAGAGCATCCAGGCCGGTGATCAGATAGAGTGCTGGGGGGAGTAGCAGGCTCAAAGAGGGCATGAACGCTCCATGCCTTGCCCTGTGCATCTCTTCCATCTGTACGGTCTTCTGCATCCTTTTATAATAAGCTGGTAAATGCAAGTAAGTGTTTCTCTGAGTTCTGTGAGCTGCTCTAGCAGCTCCAGTGAACCTAAGGCGGGGATCATCGGAACCTTCAATCCAGTGGGGTCTGAAGTGGGTGGGGGCGGTCTTGTGAGGCTGTCTTTAAACCTTATGGGATTTGATACTATCTCCTGGTAGACAGGATCAGAATTGAGTTAATTGTAGGATGCCCAGCTAGTGTAGCAGAGAATTAATTTCTTGTGATAGTGGGGAAAAAACCCCTCCATGCCTTTGGTGACCAGAAGTGTGAGTCCCATTCGAGTAGACGAGGGTCTCAGGAGAGAAAGACATCGTAGGGAGTAACTGGGGTTTTCCCCTACCCAAAAGGTGGAAAGTGAGTTTTTTCTTTATGCTAACCTTGTAAACAAGGGGTTTTTTTTTTGACCCAGCGGTCACCTTTTTACATTGTTATTTTAAAGTCTTGTTAATCTGAATAATACTGTTACTAAAATGTCTGGGTTTTACAAAAGGACAATGTAATCAGATTTGGGTCTGTGCATATTAAGTCCTCCACTAAAAGTTCCCAAATCTTAAATTAAAGCTTGAATACTCAGACCTAACGGCAAGTTTTCAAACATTCATAATTTAGCAAATTAAAATGTTTCAGACAGCATTAAAGGTGTCATTTGAACCAGAAAGATAATTTTAGTAATTTCTTTTCCTCTTCCAAAATTTTATCCAGAAGTATATCTGAATGTTCACCAAATATGAAAAGGTCAATATATTTGCAAATTTTACTAATGAACTCCAAATTTAAAATAAAACGATCTGCAGCCCCTGTCTTCTGTTATAAACCAATGGTGCATCATGGGTCACCTGGGAAGCTCAGCTGGTTAAGTATCTGACTTCAGCTCAGGTCATGATCTCGCGGTCTGTGAGTTCGAGTCCCCTGTTGGGCTCTATGCTGACAGCTCAGAGCCTGGAGCCTGATTGGAATTCTGTGTCTCCCCCTCTGCCCCACCCCTGCTCATACTCTGTCTCTCAAAACTGAATAAATGTTTAAAAAAAAGAAATTTAAACCAATGGTGCATCAGTGCAATTCAGTGGCTCAAAACAGTCATTCATGTAGCTTTTGAGGGTTGAGTTGACTGGATTTGACTGACCTCGACTGGTCATGTCTAGTGGTGGCTCTGCTCCATGTGTCATCTTTTTCTTAAGACCTGCGGGTTTGTTTAGGCCTGTCCTTCTCATAGCAATGACATGCTTTTCAAAACTCTGTTTGCATCCTATCTGCTAATATCCTATTGGCCAGACAAGTCACTTAGCTGAGTCAGGGTTTGGGAGAGCCCTGCAGAGTTACCTGTCAAACAGCATAGATACAAACAGCACAGATACAGTGAGGAATTGGGCTATTTCAAATGGCCATGGCACTGTTCTGTAAAGAAGAATGGGCTTTAAGTCAGTTTATTGTTTTTTAATTACCATTTATTTAAAGCCTTCTATACTTTGGGCACTGACTTATTATCTCATTGTCCTGCGGGCCTACAAAATGCATTTCACTATCCCTATTTGCAGATGTAGCGGTTGAGGCTCAGAGATTCCACACAACATGCCTAAGCTTTCGTGGCTGGTCAGTGGCAGAGTCTGGACTTAAATCCCGCCTGCCTGTGGGCTCTGTTCCTTTTCCTGCGTAACACTCTGCCTCTATGTAAAATTTCACTGGTGAAATTTCAAAACAGGAGGAGATTTTAGAACTCCTCTCACGTAATCTTTTTATTTTGTAGATGAAACAACTGAGCCTCAGAGAGGATTTCCACATTTTTATCATATTAATTAATAGCAAACCAAGGGACTTTTTTGATTCCTCATTTTCTCCATTATTTCATGTTTTTATTATTATTATTGTACACAAATTTTCTGAATGCCTGCTCTGTGCCAGGCATTGTGTCAGTTCAGTTCTCTCTTGCTGACATCGTATTCTGATTCTGGAAATGAAGAGAAGAGAAGGTCTTTGAGTGTCTGCTATGTGATCCAATGGATGACCAGGTTTTCCTGAAATTTACCAAAAACTGAAAGTCCGAACTGTTGCATCAGTCTGTTTCCTCCAAAGCACAGGACACATTTTCTCTCTGGCCCTGACCCACTGCACATCCCCTGGAGGCCTGGGAGGCGGAGGACCTGTGTGGGCAGCCTGGCGCTCACCGCGCAAGGCGAAGCTGAGCACCTAGCTCAACGTTGGCAGCGGTGTAACGACGCTGAAATCATACAGCTGCCAGGCCCCAACTTAATTAGAGCTGACCTTAAGATGAATTTTGCAAGCCACTTAAATAGATCTCTCTTTTTGGAAAGTTTTCAGAGTGAAAAGGAGAAAACAATAAAATGCCTCCAATTTGCAGTCCCTCCCTCTGAGATGTGCTACATGCGCCCCCATGCTCTCCCGGCACTGAGTCATTATCCCCAGTGGGTCCTGCAAGCCTTAGACTGATGGAAAACAGGGTTTAAAGTGGTTTGCATGGGATCAAAGCCGCCCTCCCAATGTGGCTGGGCCCATTGTATTGGCTGCGGGGGACAAAGCGGATGTGGAGGAAAGTTGGAAGCAAACCTGCCTGGGCATGGGAGGGATCGGGGCGAGTCCCACCGCCTTTCCCGTCTTGAATAAGAAATTGCCACCTCTACCCATCTGTGCCCAGGCTGGCACATAGTAGGTGCTCCGTAACATTTGTTGAATGAATGATGACTGAGTGAACGACTGTCTCCCTAGTGCTGTTGCTTTCTGGTTGTGTTTCACTTGATTTGGGGGAAAGTCTGTTTGCTCAGGGCCCCAGTACTGCATAGGGGCTAATGGTTGAGGCTGTGCCTTCAGTCATTCAACCACCACGCAGGAGAGTTTACTGTGATCAGGGCACCGAGGATGTGACAGTTCACAAATCTGTGTAGTTGCTACTCTTGATGAGATAAATTAGACCTGAGTTTAAAATTTTTTTTCTGTTTTTTCTGAGAGACAGAGAGAGACAGCACAAGCAGGGGAGAATCAGAGAGAGAGGGAGACACAATCTGAAGACAGGCTCCAGGCTCTGAGCTAGCTGTCGGCACAGAGCTCGATGCAGGGCTCGAACCCACGAACCGTGAGATCATAACCTGAGCCGAAGCCTGACATTTAACCGACTGAGCCACCCAGGCGCTCCTAGACCTGAGTTTTTAACCCCATCCTTGCCACTTACTATTTCTTTGCAGACAGGTTATTTATATCTTTGTGCCTCGGAGTTCTCCTATGTAAAAAACAAAACAAAACAAAGTTTAATAATAGTACCTAATTTGGTTTTGATATTTATATATATTATATATGATATATGATATACATATATTATATATATTATATGTTATATATATCATATGTATTATATAATACATATATTGCATTTAGAATATTGTCTGACATCCAAAAAGCACTAAGGAAGTATCTGTGACTGCATCATATGTTGCTGTGAGGAATCCAAGTGGAAATGCATGTGAAGAGTTGCTGACCAGGATGGTGGTATATATTAAGAACTTCATAAACTATACATCTTATTATTACCTGTGGCGAGTAACTTTAAACCCTATAGCTATTCTGCCTTGATATGGAGGAGATGGGAAGTGGTAGGGGTGTATATTGGGGGGAGATTAAAGCAGGGTCTCAGGAAACTAAAATTTGACCTGTTCTCGGATTCTCAGGTAAATATTTTGAGTGACACTCCTACATACACTGTATAGCACTTTTAAGGGTATATTTTCAAGGAGGGGCGCCTGTGTCCCTAATTTAAATCTTCCTAAAGTTGAAATCCCTTATTCTGGAGTCACTCCCATCTTATGGGCCATTATTCTACTTGGACAGTTATTCTAGAATGCAACTGAAGGGAATTTCCCAGCAAGACCAGTAGAAGCCATGCCAGCCAGGGTGGGTACCTTTGTGTGTACGGGGTTGGGGAAGCAGCGGGGAGAGTGGGAAGCTCCTTTCTGTTTTTGAGGGGTTCTTCCCCATCCTCAGAGACCGACAGCATCTGCAGAATGATGTATTTTCCTCCACACTTATGCTCCTTTCCTGCATCAAGTGTTTCTTACTTGGTATTGCCCTGCTCCTTTGGATCCAATGAAACCATTAGAGATCCACCATTAATCATTCTTCATTTTATCCCCTTCTTCCTTTCCCCCCAGACTTCCACTAGGACCTCTCCTTCTGTACATAATCACTCCAACCTGTTATTTTTCCTTCTCTATGGGTTTCTCCCTACATTTGAATAGCTCACTCATAAGCAGCATCATTGAGACTCAAGATGAGTAGATGTACAAGTGCCTCTGTACTTGAGGCTTCCCATCTGGGCAAATCCTCAACCTCCACTGAAGCATGTCTACAACTTACGTTTCCACAGCCCTCTTCAGCAGCGGAGGAACGTCTGCTCTCTCTTCTTCCTTCTCATCGCACACCCACAAATGTGGCACCCACAGAATCATGCCCAGCCCTCCAAACAGCCCCAAGTAAGCCACGCACCCAGCGTACACCTGTGTCAGCAAAGCAGGAGAGCAGCGACCATGGCGATTGGCATAGGAGGAGGAGAGAGGGACATGAGGACATTAGAATATACATCTCAAAGGCCACAGCATAGAGTGACTTACGAACAGTCAGCAGGAATAAGAGAAGTTATTATAAGCAAGACTCCCAACGAGTTGCTCTGTGCTCTCACAGGAAATAGGAGAAGAGAAATGTGGCCTTATATTGCAGCAGGAGAGAGTTTTGCTAAACATAAAGAAGAGCCACTTGACATTAGAGGTGAATAATCCCAGAAGCAAGGAACCAAGTAAGTTCCTGAAAGCTATTACAAAATGAAAGATAATCATGTGTTTTGAGTAGTTTAGAAAGATTTTTCTGGAGATGAGGTTGGGAGTGGAGTAGGATTGCACTAGACAGATACATATAATCTTAGAACTGGAAAGGGCATTAAGGGCCCACACCATCTGCTTCACAGAAAAGGCACAGAATACATTTATCCAAGGTTTCAGCACTAGCTAGTGTTTGATCCTCCATGCTTTCTGACTCCTAGTCCAGTGCTCTCTCTGGAGCCCCAATTTAATTTAGAGACTGCATCCACTTTAAGGTTTTTTTTTTTTTTTCTTTTGTAAAAGGAGGAGAAGGAAGAATGGGAAGATAAAGAGAAACAAAAACGACAGGTGCTTGGTTTTACCGTGATGGATCCTGGTCAGTTCAGGATGGGTAAAGGCTAATCCCCCATTCCTAGGGAGAAACAACAATTAACAATAACAGGTAACCATTAACTCCGAAGCTGAATACTACACCCGAGCCTGTGAAGATGTGCAGTTATGTCTTCACTTTGATGTTTAAAGGACTGGGTTCCATAGGCAGAGAAGGAGCTGTGCTGAATAGCGACACTTACCATTTGCTCCTCCAAACACATTCTGTAGGAGGGCGTGGGATTTCACAGCAGTGAGAGCAAAACTATTCACAGCAGTACCATATGCTCGCCACCATCAGGAGCGGCGGTACTGGTCACTGGACTTGGCAGGCAAACCGACTGAATGGAAATTCTGGAGACCACAGTAGGAGTTTTCTCTTTGTGGGTTTTGGATGGTAAAATCTTCAATCTGTTCCACAGGCAGAAATCAGAGTGAAGAATAATTCTACACAAATTGTGTGCGCGTGTACGTGTGTGTGTGTGTGTGTGTGTGTGTGTGTGTGTGAAAGAACATGACTACGTGTTACTTCTAGAAAAGTTAATGGAGAAGGAGAGCCTCAGGATCTATCCTGTCCTACAGAGGTAGGAGACTGAACCTTGTCTGCAAAAGGAGAGAAGATTGAGAAAGATGGAGAAGGATTATTTTTAGTATAAATTCTATGTTTTCAGGGGTTTTTTGTCTAAGAAAAAAAGTAAGATTGAGAAGAATTTCCCAAATGCCAAGACCGTTTAATAGCAGAATTACAACTGACGATAAATGCAGCACTTTTTAAAGCTTGTCCTTTCTCTGTTATTAACTTTGTTCTTTCGGTTGTGCCAGAGAAAGCACAAGAGACAGAAATTGGCAGAAATATGGGCCTGAAGAACAGAAATTCAACTCAAATGAAAATACCGTGAAAACCTCTAGTAAAAAAAAAGTCTTTAGTTTAATAGCACAACTTTCATCATCAGGAAAAGGTTTATTTGAATTAAAAGTAAAATTTAGGACTCTCTATTATCTAATCATTAGTAATTCTGTGCACGTATGGGCTATTTTCTGTTTCCAAAGTGGTTTGCAATCATTAGTTAATCCACTCAGCATGCTTAGTCTAAATTGTGTTATATGCATGTAATAGATAAGGATGGTTGTTGGGGAGTGGCCGCGTGACACAGCGGCCTCGGGAGCACACTGCTAAGTCAGGGGCTGTGACTTCTTGTCTGAACCACCCAGTTCCTCCGCCGGCCGCCGGAGCCAGGCCTCTACCGCGGGAGGTCACAACAAGGATTCAACTTGTCTGAAAGATACATCTGTATATTCCAGAGAATATCCTTCCCGACAATCGTTGGAATGGCCTGGAGTGTTCGTTTCCCTTTGGCATCATGGGAGCCCCTGTCTCAGCTGTCCTCGTAGGGAAAAGAGATTTTAAAGGGCCAGTCTCTGAATCTCTCCACTGAGGGACAGCACAGCAGTTCCTAAGGATATGCAGCTGCTGACCCGTATCCTTTTCCACAAAAGGGCACTGTCCTGAGAGTTGAAATGCATTGGAAAGAGTCAGTGGGGGTAATTTTACATTCTTTTCTTTTTGGCCATCAAGAATGCGAGTCTGGATTGTTATCTGAGGCTTGCCAACTTCAGTTTTTCTCTTGATAAGAAGAATGTTCTAAGCAAGATGTTGGTTGCTTTTAAGTGTTCTACAGTTAGTTTGTCAAAGATGGACCAAGGCCTGTGCCCAGCACAGCTTGTCCGCATCATGCCCGGCTTACAACTGCATGGCTTCCCTTTATTTTTATTTGTTTGCTCCCACTCGAACCAAACACATGAATGTGTGGCTCCGATAATGTATTCAGTATGTTTAATTAGCCATTACATAACATGTAGGAAGGTGTGGCTTTTTAAACTCATTCCTCGTTTTCTCCCAGTTCTTTTCTAACTCACAGTGTCTGGTGGCTTTTTTGCTTGTTTTTCTTGTTTGCTTGTTTGTTTTCGTTCCTTCCAGAGTTAAGAGTCTGTACAGACTAAACTTACCTAACTGCTTCAGGTTTTAGATTTTCTTCAGTTTGGTCAATAGACCCATTAAATTAATTCTGTCCTGGGGCGCCTGAGCGGCTCAGTTGGTTAAGCATCCGACTTCAGCTCCAGTCATGTTTCGTGAGCTCCGGCCCTGTGTCGGGCTCTGTACTGACAGCTCAGAGCCTAGAGCCTGCTTCGGAATCTGTGACTCCCTTCTCTCTGCCCCTCTCCTGCTCACCTCCCTCAGTCTCTCAAAAAAATAAATAAATGTTAAAAAACTTTTGCAAAAATTAATTCCATTCTACCTTGTGCTAAGTGTATAATGCAGTCACCACTCGATAAGTGGATACACATGATAAAATACTACTTAAGCTTGTGTGAAGGAGTTTCCTTTTGTAAAGTTTCAGGATTTTAAAATTGCATTTCAATGTCCATAGTTTTACAATTTCTTTCTGAATTGTTTGCTTGGTAAGATTTTAATTTTTTGAAAGATGTCTCATAAGTCTTCACCGTGTCCTGATAATGAAAAAAAAATGACCAGCAGTTCATTATTTCACTTGGAGACTATTCAAAAATACTTTTACATATATTAACTGATTCCCAGTGACAACTGCCCCCAAAACGCCCCCACAGAGCGCACGGCCAGCCGTGGGTGATTCAGTATGGCATCACCGGGAGAGATTACGCAGCCCACAGCTGTGACGGTGCCAGTCCGTGCCTTTTCAGTGAGAAAGCGTTCAGTCCACGGAGTGTTAATCTGGCCACAAAATGGGAGACGGCTAAATCTGCCTGGAATGTCTGGCTGTTGGTTGGCAGACACGGCCCTTTCTTCACCTTGGATCTGCTGGGCTAAGGATGCTTTCATAGTAATTTTCCAATGTCTTCCCTGATCAGTAGACTGCAGCATTTTATCATTTTGCAGATTTTGTTTTCTTCATGGGTTATTACTTCCACCGAACTGCACTTAACATCTATTAGCTTAGGTCTCCAGAAGATCAAAGTCCCTCTGTATCTGATTATTCTGCTCTTTGCAATTTGTGCCCCCCTCCCTCCATCCCCTCCCCCCCAATCCAGTGGGGAGCCTTGCACATTTACAGATTTGGTTTCAGTGTCTTCCCCTAAATCATTTATAGACATAAAAGCATCATAAAGAGGGCATTGTGTCTTTAGAAAGAGGATAAGAGAGAAAAAATGTGAAGACAGCATTAGTAATTCCTGTATTATTTCTATCTCAATATGCATCATTGAAAACTCATGTGTAAAATCTTTTAAAACTCATGTTTGAATATTTTTCTTTTTGAAATGGGATGGGTGAGGAAGAGAGAAAGAAAGAAGTGCTAATATCACAGAATTATGCTAATATTATAAAAGTTAAATTCTTGTGGAGGTTTCTTCTTTTTCTAAATCACTCACTAATCCCCTCCTTTTTTTTTTTTTTCCAAAGCTCTGTCCAGTCTCCCCATGTTTTAGTTAAAAACATTTGCATTGTCTTTTTTAGGAACCTGTCCACAGGGCCAACATTCCATTCATTTTATGGTTTACTCTTAACCTTAATGACAAGGTTCTAATGGAGGATTTTATTTCCTTTTGGAACATTTAGTAAATAAGAATCATCCTCTAAATTTGGTCTCTTCGCTGTGATGTACCAAAGATCCTCTATCATATGTCAACCCCACCTCAACAGTAAACCAAAGCTGGCATGGTCAGGGCGTTTGTACTCGCCCTAAAAAGCATATTTTTAGAAACAATGTAAGAGGCCCAGTGCACACTGATCAGCAGACATGAAGTGGGTGCTTGTGAGTTGAGACAGGTATTAAAAACTCAGACTACATCTGGCAGCTGCAAAAATAACTCTAAGGAGACTTGAATCTGAAGAAATTATTGAAACAAAGACCAGGAGCTCTTTTTGTACAGATATTTCCTTGTCAGAAATGCTTAACACTTCTCTTCATGGTGAATAAAGAAGGCAAAGCAAGAAGGAGAAGAAAAAGTGTGAGCTAGAGCATGGCTTTTCTTGAATGTGTTTCCAGAACATAAGAGGACCTTGATAAAATGAAGACTCTGATCCAGTAGGAGTGGAGTGGGAACGGAGAGTTTAACATGCTTCTAAGTGATTCAGCTACTGCTGATCCAGGGACCACTCGCTGGCAAAGAGGTAGAGGGTTTCTCCGTGCCTCATAGCTAGTCTGACACTTTACCTCTCACTTTTTTTTAAAAATATTTATTTATTTTTGGGAGAGGGCAAACAGGGAAGGGGCTGAGAGAGAGAGAAAGAGGGAGAGAGAGAGGATCTGAAGCAGGCTCCATGCTGACAGGCCTACTGACAGCAGCAAGCCTGGTGTGGGCTCGAACCTATGCACCCACCATGAGATAAAGACCTGAGCAGAAGTCGGACACTCAACCAACTGAGCCACCCAGGTGCCCCACCTCTCACTTACCTAGCACAGGAGACCATCTCCTTGTGAGACGTTAGTCTCTGAGGATGGATGCTTAGAAGTCCTAGATCAGTGGATCTCAAACTTGTCTATATATTATTTTAATTCTCTAGAATCCTTAAAAACCCTAATGCTCTGGCCACACCATTTATCAATTAAATCAGAATCTCTGTGAATAGTACCCACGCATCAGTATTTTATAAAATTCTCCAAATGATCCCGATGCACAGCCAAGTTTGAGAACCAAAGTCAACCATAAACATGATATGTTAACTAGAATGATAGCAGCCGACATGTGTTGGCTGCTTCTATACAAATACCAGGTATTGTAATAAATGTGTGCATGTTTAAATGGAGTCATCAAATAAACCCCTTTTGCAGGTCAGGAACCAGGCAGAGATTATATAGCTAAATAACTGGTGGAACTGATAGTAGAAAGAAAAAAGAGCAGTGTCAGCTGGAAGGAAGTGTTTGATGGAGGAGCGGAGAACTTGCTCATTCATGGACATTTGCACGTGAACCTAAGGTTTTTGTTTTACGTGTATTTTGTCCTTTTATGTAACAGTTGGTGGCTCCGTGTTTAAAATCCCATCCCCCTCTCTTGCTGCACACCCATCCTCAAAGACCCAAGCTTGTCCTAGATTCTTGAGCTGGGATAAACTGCCTTCAGTCGCTGGCTTCTGGAGCCTGGGTAGGCTTTGTTTTTGTCTCATTTCAGATTACTGTGGCCTCTCTTACCCCTAACTAGGCAACAGGGGGAGCTATGGCTACCAGAAAAAAACCCTGCATAACTGCCCCCAAAGGATAGGACTTTTATTTTATTTCCTAAAAGAAAAATTTCCTAGCAGTTCTTCATCCAAAAGCTAATACGTACTGCCCCAAACTCCAGAGTACAGACAATTAGCCCGTGTGGGCATGCTGACAGCAGAAGAATCAGAGAAAAGAAGCAGAGACCATGGAAGAGAGGCTGTACCAATATGGTAGTTAGTGTAGTCAAGATGGCTGACAAGTCCTGAAAGGAGCCATATAATCGACTGCACTTTCCTGAATGATGTTCCTCATTCGGAGAGGACTGAACAACTATAATAAAATGTGTAAAATATAAATGTGAGCTTTCCTTTTAAGCTCTGATCAATGATTTGAAGAGAAATTTTTGAATCAGTTTCTCTGACTTCGAATGGGTAAATGTTAGGTTGATACATGTTTATTTCACTTAGATTGTACCTTGGTTAGAACACATAGGATTGGTGAGGAGTTCGAATCCCCAAAACAACACTACCAGGTTAAAAGAGTTTCAAGGAAATTTGAAAAATCCTAGAGAGAGATAATTCTCCCTCAGTTCACTACAGAGCAGGGTACTAATTTACCTGCAACTGTAAATTAATAAAGCCTGCTTTCTAAACCTGAGAACCTTTTTAGAATTGCTATAGGTCAGACCTTTAGATGGTGATATTCTCAGAGGGGACTGAGGCCTGTTACTGTAAACACATTAGGATGTCTAAGTAGAACTAGAAGCTCATTCCATCAGGAATCCCTACTCTCCTAACTACTCTTTACCTGGCCTCCACTTCATTCTCCCTCCTCAACCCTGATAAGGGAAATCACAAGGAAAATGGTGATGGGTATCCAATGCCGTGTTCCATTCACAAAGACAATCTCTTTAGAATTCCTGTTCTACCCTTAATTCTAGGGTGTTCATGTGTCATTTCTGGGAAGAATTTAAGGATAATGGAACTAGGACCTATACTGTTAAATAGATTTTGGCCAAGATGATGTTGGGGGCCTTTAATATGCTCCCATGAGTTGATAAAGCTCTTGGAAATTGATGTGCAAACTTCATGAAGTGCATCACGGTCTGTTCAATGGAGATTCAGTGTGATCTATAGGGCTGTGAGTCACCGGAGCAATTGTTAGCATAGTGATATAAAAATGTATCCAGTGCCTATTAACCTTCATTTCACTCCTTGTATTCTTCAAAAATGTGTCTCAGTTATGTGTGAGCTTGCTTGTCTTCTCCTGGATGTACTCAGTCTAGTAAAGGAACTGGGCTATTGCACTGCAAGCTGACAGATTAGTAGTGGCACAAATGCATGCAAAAATACACAGACAAGTCTTTGCTCTGTAGTCTAAGCCTCCCTGGGAGTTCTCCTGGGTCCTCGAAATTAAGTTGCCAATTTACTTACACCAGCTCAGGAGTCTGCTTCCCCTCACTGAGCTCTGAGAGCCCCTCTGTTCCTTGACTAGCATGTGAGAGTTACATGCTCTACCCCAGCCCTGCTGAGTCTGCTTGGAATCAGGAGCCGGTCCAGGGATGTTTAGAAACACGCACGATCTCCTCTGCAAGAATATTTCACGTGAGAAAAGGAGAAGTGACGAACTTATTAAGAAAGCTGACTCTTTAAAAAGGAGTTTTTTTGAATCCCACTGACTACGGAAGCTTATAGACTGGTAAAGGCTCAAAGAAAAGGTGGCCTGTATTTTGAGGGACTTCCCAGTCACAGCACAAACCAAGCTCACCAGTTTGTAGGATCACAGACCAAGGAGAAAAGAAGGTGTGGGTGGGTGGTCAGATCAGGGAGCTATCCATCCTCTCTAGGCATAGAAATTGCAGTTCTGCATGTTTCGTTTCTGGGTTAAAAAAAAAGAAAGAAAGAAAGTAGTGGGCAGTTTTTCCCTAATGTTCTAATAGGCTGCCTGAGGCATATAAGCATGAACAATAAACCTTGTTAAATGATCATCTGAAAAGGAAAATTGAGACCTTATTCAAATTTGGTGGAGAAAACACACTCGTACTCTCCCTGCCATCTTGTCGTAAGCAGAGGAGGGCTCTCTCCAGGGCAGCAGTGGAGGACCGACGCACATTGGCGGGCCAACCAGTACGAGAACTGGGAACATGTTCAACTGTATTGACCCTTCCACCCCGTGACCCCATGCTGGATCAATAACTCTTTTAGGGGCATCACATAGGTAAGTGTTTTGATTCTTCTTTACTGAGCTTAGCCTCTCCTATCACAGCCCATAATGAACAAGTCTGAAGGGTCAGAGATAGGCGAGGCTTCTGCAGGCCCCCATCTAGCTTTCATGGATACCACTTTTTTTCCTTTCTTTTCTCTACTTGTGCTTCTTATTCATTGTTGGGTCTACCTCCTGGATAAAGAATCCAGGTTTTCCTGTAATTCACCTTCTTGGGTGAGCCAGATTTTCACAAATTTGGACCAAAAAAATTACTCAAGTTTCATCAAATTTAAAGCAAGCTCCCAAGCAGGGGCTTCCTTTTGAAAGTCTCCTCTCTGGCTTAACCTTCGATACTTTTCTTCCTGAGAAATGATTCACTCTCCCGCTTTTGATGGTGCCGTTTAGCAGGTGTGACAGATGCTGTTGATTTGTTCACTCAACACCTCTTTCCAACCCCCTTCTTTCTTGCCCTCCTTGACTGTGGAAGCAGGAAAAGCTCCATAGTACTTTCTCACTCACTTTCCCAGCCTCCTTTAGATCAGGCAGAGAGAGGGTGGAGGTGGGGTTTGCAGTTCTGTTAATGGGAGTCCAAGGCAATCATAGCGCTGCTTCTGGGAAAGTGGTTTTCTTCCTCACCAATGGTGGAAATAAAGCCAGCACCAACCCTTCTTACTTTTTTTCCCACTGAATATAGGTGATGCTTGAAGGTAGAGTCACTATCTGGCAATAAGGAAATATTAAGGATATCAGAGTGGAGATAAAGAAGGAACTCAGTCCTTGTTGATTTGATTGAGTTACCGTAGCTCCATCCATCTTGTATGGATATCCTAGATTATCTGTCTGCCGATTTCTTCTTAGGTTACAAAAAAGAAATATATTGAAACCAGAAATCTCAGGTATTCTGTTACTTACAGATTATTATGTCCCTAAGTAGAATAAATAACAGAAAAATCAAACCCAGATTAACCTTCCTACCCCCTCCCCCAAACTCTGTCCCACTGAGTTCCAAGCCCTGTGTTAGAGGAAGTTATTAACATGATCAGTCATGTTTGTCTTATTCTTATTTTTGCCATTTTACAGATATGGCAACTAAAGGCGAGGGATCTGAAGCAGCCTTACCAAGGTCACACAGTAAGCCGCTGAAAGCTGGGGAATAGAGCCAAGAGCTCTTACCCAGGCGAGGCCTCCTCTGCTCTGTCTCTCCCCCTCAGCTGGGAAAATGTCAAAGGATTTATCAAAAACAGCCTGAAGCTAGATTAGGTATTTTAATACCCAAAGCACTTAATTACTAATACAGTTTAAGGTACATTAACCTAATTGGAAACTTTCTACATATGGCATAGGGTTTTTTTTTCCCCTTGAAAAAAATTAATAGTATTTTTTCCAACTTTTCTACTAGCCCGCCTCATCTTTATGAGTTATTACTGGTATTCAAAGTTAGAAAAATATCACAGCCAAGACCTGAATTAATGTTATTTTCTCCTCTAAAAGAACAAATAGTATAAAAAAAATAAAATGAGGAAGAAAGTAAATATGAAATCATACCTGATGATTGCATATCTCACCCACTCAGCATGCCGGGCAGCTGGCAGGACTCCATCGCTGGAACCCGGAGGTCATCCTTGGCTGCGCTTCTCCCTCCCCTCCCCCATCCCGTCCACACCACATCCTGTTGTGTCTAGCAGTCCCCACCACCCTCCGGCACGGCCCTGAGGCCAGGCCCTCCACATTCTCCTCTGGATTACTGTGGTGGCCGTCCAGCCAGTCTCTTAGATCGGTCCAGTCTGTTCCCCACGCTGCAGCTGGAGAGATCCTTATAAAATGCAAACCAGATTGGTCAGTCCCCCATTTTAAATGCTTCAGTTAATTTCCCGATTAAATGCCCTCAGGATAAATCCAAACTCCTTGCTATGGCCTTCATTGCCTGTTTTATGTCTCATTCCCCATTCTTCATTTGATGCTCCAGCCATATTGAACTATTTGCATTTCCTCAGGCTGGCTCTGCTTTTCCTCCCTTCCAAGCTCTTGCAGAAGCTGCCCACTGCTGGGAACATCCACATCCTGCTCTTTCTTTCCCTTCCTCCCACTATCTCCCAAGCTAACTCCTAATCATCTACTGCTGCCCAAGCACCACTTTCTTTGGAATCTTACCTGGACCACCTCCTCCCCAGACTGGGGTAGAGGCCTCTCATGTGTTCCCATAGCAACCTGGCATAAGACACACTGAGATAATGCAGAAATTATTTGCTTGTGTGTCTGTCTTCCCCGGGGGGCATCCTGAGAGCAGGGCCTCTATTTTGTTCACCTTTGCTTCATCAGCATCTAACACAGTGATGCTTACAAAATAGATACTCAGTAAAAAATCATTGTTCAGTGAATGGAAGAAAAAGCAAATTCACCTTGCCTCAAGGACTGTGCAAAAGACTAGTAAGGTGGGCAGGAAGGATGATTTTACTGTTTGTGAAGTCACGGAGAGTTTGTTCCCCCTGCACTTAGTAAGGAAAGTATCCGTCCTTGATGAGGGCCTGGCATCTAAAACACTGTGTCACAGGTTGTTAAAAACATCCAAATGGAGAAAACTGGCTGATGGAGAAGCTAGCCACACTCTGAGAAGGAACGGACATAGAAGATTCTTGCAGATCCTTACAAGCCTCATGGAAGTTGAATGTGGGGCAGAGGATTTGGGGGGTTCTAACTCTACATGCGAAGTTTTAGACTCCTCTCTCTCCTGACCCCTTCCTCGCTTCCCCCTTTCGGCTGATGCCATTATCCTGGTGTTTTTAGCCACAAAAAACAAGGTGCCTCCTAAATCCGCTTCTCTTTTTAAGCCAGATCACTTCATAAATTATCCACACACAGATAACCTGTAGAAGCTAAAGCTGACATTTCACATAGGACATTATGTATGAAGGAGCACTAAATGGGGAACTGATGGCATTTCCCTGCACTCTCCTCCAATGCACGGTATTACCTCTAAGTAACAGTAGTCCATGCGGTCTGCACCGATGTCAGCCTTCAGCCAGCAGTATGGCTGAACCACAAATGGGTGGCCTGTGTGGAAATGCCACGGCTCTTAGGACCTCCAGGGTGTGTGGCCTTGATTCATCACATAAGCACAATAGCTGAGGAGGCCACCTTTGTTTCTTTCCATGCCTGTGGGTCTGGCAGCCTGTGGGCGTGGCAGCCTGTGGTCATCACACTTCTGAGAGGTCAACCTCAATGTCAGGAAAGTTTGCACGGAACTTCCAAAGAAACAGGCAAACCACCTTCGAGAGATCGATTATCTGAAGCTGGCTCTGCACCTAAGGGAAGAATCCATGGATGGGGACGTCAGTGAATACAAGAAGTAGGCTGCCTTTGTGTTTGGGACAGCTGTCTTCTGAGTGTGCTCAAATTAGCTACAGTGGCTCCCGACTTGAGTTGCCACAGCCAAGCTGGGACAGGAGTTGGGGTTGTGAGGAGGTCATCTCCTGTAGATGTCCCAGAAGACTGTTGTCGAAAGGACGAGAATGCCTTTAAAAGCATGGGGAAAGAAAGCAACTGGAGTGATAGCTCCAGGGTTACACAAAGTCCTCTTGGTCTAGAACTTTGTGAGGTCTTAAATTTCAGTTCATATATAAATATTGAGGGCTTAATATACATACGTCAGGGGGCACCAGGGTGGCTTAGTTGGGTGAGTGTCTGACTTCAGCTCAGGTCATGATCTCATGGTTTGTGGGTTCGAGCCCTGCATCAAGCTCTGTGCTGACAGCTAGCTCAGAGCCTGGAGCCTGCTTCGGATTCTGTGTCTCCCTCTCTCTCTTACCCTCTCCTGCTCATGCTCGCTCTCTCTCTCTCTCAAAAATAAATAAAAAACATTAAAAAAGTTTAAAAAAATATACTTAAGTAAGGACACTCTGTGCTGGGGATGCTATGCCATAAATAACACAGTCATTGTCTTCAGGGAGCTGTACCTTTAACGTGGGGAATAAGAAATTGACTTAAGTTCATATATGAATGAAAAAAGTGCATCAGTGAAACAAGTAAAAAGGGAATCAGGAAAAGGGGAATTCGCTGCCAGCCAGGATTCCCTGGAAGTCCAACCAGTTGATCAGACATTGCTGGACGGATAGTGTTATCACTGGACTCATCTGCTCACCGCCTGACATGCTCCCCATCCCCCACACATTTCGGACTGAGGTCTGGGTGGCTGTCATGTTGAAAATCCCCTGGTAGACACTAAAGAACATGTGGGAATAATAACCAACTTTTACTAACTTACTTAATGGGATTTGGGGCCTCTGGGAACTCTGTCTCTTATTCTCCTGTAGGACCAAAACATTACTATTCTCTACTCCCACCTGAGGAAGAGTTTCAGTCTTCCCGTCACATGAGGCTGTTCTGTCTCCCTGAAAATGGTTTCCCAAAGGACACCTAGATTCCCAGATGCTTCCTCTAAAAGACACTGGTAACACTTGCATGCACAAAGGATAAATTGTTAATATCCTCATCATAACCATCGATCAACCTCATTCGAGTCCTTTCCCCATTACCTTCTCCCTACTCTTAGTTCTAAGATGAAGATAACTTCATCTCCTTCTTTTTCTGACTGCTGAAACATTTATCTTTTGATTAATCTTGGGAACCCTTTGTACCCAAATTGTAAGGCTTTGTTCTTCTCCCTGGCTTGTAACATGGCCTCCTAAAAACCTGTTTGCGTGAGCCTTCCTGCCTTCAAAGCCCTTCCCGCTCCCCGCTTCGCTCCCCAGCCCAATCATTTTAAAAGTTTTGCCCCATGGCAGAGGAATTTAACCTCCTGAATCTTACTGTACTCATGTGTGTATAAGAACGAGAGCTTAAGGCCACCTTTTTACCATTATTATTTTAACCAGGACAAAGGACAGGCAAACAAGGTGCCAGAGTAAAGGAGAAGAATCTGCTTTTTGTCATTTGATGCAAATTAGCTTTTTTCTAGGCTTGCGTTGGCAGGATTCTTATAAGCTGTCTTTCCCACCACTGCAGGGAGTGGGTACATGTTGGACACATGCATTTATACACACACACATTCTATTGTCCACATGCACACGCATACACACGTACGCACAGGGCAACAGCCTTGAAAAGGTCAGAAGTTGAACCAGAATCAGTGCTGAACGGCCTTATTAAGAGACATAGATGGGAACTAAGGGGGAAGTACTAAAGCAGCAGAGCATAACACTGAAGAGTATTTCCTTTGTTGTTTCTTACCTCCTAGATCTCTTAATTTCTTCTCCGTTAAAAGGGAGCTAACAGTTGCGCCTGCCTCATCAAGTGACATGAATTAACATCTATAAGGCACTGAGAACAGGGCTTGGACACTGAGTACCTTAAATGTTCAGTTAATAAACAAAATAAACATGTAAGTCTAGAGCACAGCATACAGTACATCCTCTATATGTTATTGAAAAAGCTCTATTCTTGGGGCGCCTAGGTGGCACAGTCGGTTAAGCCTCTGACTTCAGCTCAGGTCAGATCTCATGCTCATGGGTTCGAGCCCCACATCAGGCTCTGTGCTGACAGCCAGTTCAGAGCCTGGAGCCTGCTTCCAGTTCTGTGTCTCCTTCTCTCTCTGCCCCTCCCCCTCTCATGCTCTGTCTCTCTCTGTATCAAAAATAAATAAAACATTAAAAAAATTAAAAGAAAAAGAAAAAGCTCTATTCTTAACTATTGCTTTAAAAATCCCTCCCACCTCCCCCACCAACCACCTTAGAGGAGCCACCATTCAGGGTTCTTTCCATGAGCAGCTGCTAGGTCGTTCTGTGTCCCCACTCAACCACCTTCCCCATGTGGTGTAGCTTTAAGAAAAGCTTAAGGGATTACATAAATTGAAGCAAGAGTAATTAATCTGCATCAAAAATGGGTAGCATTTCTCCATTCTGAAGTTGGGTTAGGGCTTGAAAGGGTCTAGCCTAGGAAAGTATAGACATCAGCTTTTTTCCTGAAGCCAATAGCCCCGTATGTTGCAAACTTTTTTTTTGATAGTGACCTACAGTAAGAAAAACATTTTCCATTGTGACCGAGTACAGAGAGACATATGTTAATGGCTGAAACAAAAGCTCCTTAAAGTGATACTCTTGCTATATACAACACCCTTGGATGTTGTCTCTTCCTGCACTTTCATTTTTAAAAATACTGTTTATGACCACTACATTGATTTCAAAACCCAGCAATGGGTCATGATCTGTAGTTTGACAAACATCAAGTCAGACCAAAAGTATCTTTAGGAACAGGCTAATGATAAGAAATGGAATCCTATAAAAGACTCTAAAAGTTCTTTAATGGAAGAAAGATGACTATTGATTTGGGTCTGTGTACCCATGTTTCATTCTCCTTGAGAATTTAAATTGCAAAGATAAATTCTCAGCTTCAGGTGTGTTTCTTAAAAAAAAATGGCGTTGCTTTACAAAGCAGAAGTAATGGCACACCAGGTGGCATTCTGGGACACATAGGTTTCTCTAGGACAAGTAATTATACTGAGAATTATCCAGTTGAACTCTGAAGAATTGAAGCATGTAATGGAGTATGGTAGAAACAGGGATGTCACCTACTTCTCTTTGGTCCTGATTTACAGAAATCTTTGAAATACACTGATACCTTAAAATCTGCAAGTTCTTTTGGCAAAACTGATATCAAAATAAATTGAGATGAGACCCCTTTCCTACTGGACAAACTGCCATGGTGTTCTGCTTTCCTATATAACAAACATCGGTAATGCCTTTACTCCTGCAGAGTACTTGGGGATTTGCAGTGTTCTAATGCATATTACCTCCACCTCATAACAATCCTGTGAGGAATACTGGGCAGACATATTTATATATTGTATTTGTGACTGCAGTGGCATTTAAGACTTAATGGTTTACATTTTCATCATAAAGAGGGAGTATATTGAATCTTGTTAGCTAACAACAAGATGCAGAGGTGGAAAGAACAGTAGATTGGGCCTCAAAGACATGTGTTAAGATTCAGTTGCTCTGGGGAAGGTCTCCTAAGGTCTAGCCTAGTGTTAATTTAGCAAGTAGAGAAGCATGAATCGTGCACACAGGTGGAAGATTGATGTGGTGAAAATTAACATGAACATGAGTGTCAGACCTGGATTCAAATCTTGTCTTTGACCCAAGTTGTGTCAACTTAGGCAAGCAGTGTAGCCTCACTAAACTTTAGTTTCTTCAACTGTAAAAATAGGCATTACAGTGAAATATCACTGGCCAATTAGAAAGTCCTTCTAATTAATAGGACATACCTGCTTTCGAGTGCCTCCAATTTATTCCATGTTAAGTGTTCAATTTAAAAAAGTAAATCGAAGTGGTTGCTTAACAACTTTACATGGTTTTCCATTACACTCCAAGTAGACCTGTGCCACAAGGCCCCACATGATATGATCTTTGACTATCTCTACAGGCTTACTCTGTTCCTCTCTTTCCTTCTGTTAAATACACTTAGCCAAAAAAAGTGGTACTGTACTGGTCTTCACTAAATTCTTTATGGCTCCAGGCATTTTGTTGTTTAGATCCTGTGCCCCCTCCTCTTTCTTCTGCCTGAAATGATCTCCCCTCCCCATCCTGACCCCCCACCCTTGTTCCACTCATTCTTATCCTTTACATTTCAATGTAAATGCCACCATGTTGAGGAAGACTTCCTGAACTCCATCTGCTCAGGTCCTTATGTTCTGTACCATCATGGGAGCCTGTTCTTGGTCTTTAGAGCCCATAGATGTAATTCAGTAATTGTTGATATAATTATTTGCATAATTTACATAACTCCTGTAAGAGTTTATATTCCAGGAGGGCAGGCACTATGACTGTCTTGTTCATGATTCATACCTCAGGGCATGGCCTTTGGAGTTACACTCCCTTCATTTGAATCCCTCTAGCTGGACAATCTTAAAAAGTTACTTGCTTTCTCTGTGCTTCACTTTTCTCTAATGAGTGAGGGTAGAGAATAAATAGTATTTATTTCCATAGAACTATATGAAGGTAAAATGAGAAAACATATGATAAAATTCTACAGTTCAGGGCTCAACACAGAACATGTAGCTGGTACTAGCTACTGTAGATGATAAATATTAGTTGAATTAACAAACTGATTAGTTAATGAAATGAGATAAAGCTTGTAAAGAAGTACATGCAAGGCCTGGAGTAATAGTAGACCATAACTGTTAGCACCATCCTTCCTTCAGTATTGGGGGGATCACTCAGTGGAGGCTATCATCATAAGAATTGAAGGAAATATTGAGTGGACAAAGTTACAAAGAAAAGATGAAGGAATATGTTATTATTTAAGTAGCCAACTCCTAGGCTGCTTTTTGGTCATTTCTGAAGGAGATGATTCTATGGACTCTTACCACTGAGTGTAAATTCTGGCAAGAGGTTGAGAAGAGAAGGGATCATGTGGTGAGCTGGGGGTTTAGGGCCAGGTTCATGGAACAGCAGTGAAAGGGGGACACTGTGTGTGAAGACGTGAAGGGCCCCGGGAACTTCATTACTGATGCAGATGAGGACTTAGAACAGAAGTAGTAGGAAGACTTCAGGAGGCCTTGGAAGACTACAAGTAAGATGTAGGAAGAAACGAAACCAGTTCCTAAGGGAGTTTGAAGAGTAAGAAGTAGAGGGAGTGGAAAGTCTTACTCTCTGACAGGATCCATAAAAGAGAAAGTCTTGTGACAAAATGCACAGAATGTGGAATGAAACCAGTTTTGCCTGGTCTACTGGAGACCTTGCTTTGCAATATGAACTAGCAGCGAGTGTGTGCAGGAATTAAAGGAAAATTGGATGACTTTCACAGGTGTTAAGATGCTCTGAGCTTGCCTGGCGTATTGACATGGATAGGGTTTGACAGCAGGACTCATTGGGGGTTTGAGCTGAAGATCATGAAAGATCATAGCTCATCAAGCAAGATGGAAATGTGAAGGTGGAGCTAAAGAATTGCCAGTAGGGACTGAATACAGATAACGCTTTAAGGAGGCGGTTGATGCCTAAATAAATAAATAAATAAATAAATAAATTTTTGAAAACCAGTTGAGAGTACATAACAGATAAAGGAAAAAGATCTTTGATGTTGCCCAAGATTGAAGGTAAAACTGCTCATGTGTGCCTCAGCCTTAGAAACTGGAACAGAGGTGTTTCTATGACAGTGGCTTTGGATCTGGTTAAGATTCATGTGTTCTCTTGCCAATCAAATCTCCCTACCTGGCAAATAGTTCTTTTCGCTACCAAAAGCCCGCACTGGGAGCTTGATTTCTCAAAGGCAGAATACCATTTGGCAGCCAGGGAGGAAGGGGTTAAAGAAGCATGGTTGTGGCACAGCTGGGAGCCATTAACAATTAAGTTCTTGGACAGAAACCCAGCAGGAAGCTGACAAGAGGCTGCAGAGACACAATGGCCTCTAAAAAGTAAAAACTTGATTCAGAAATGAATGAGCTGCCTTTACTAGTGAACCTTCAGCAAAACCTAAATCCCCTAATTAAAAATGAAAAGTAGATATTGGTTAAGAGTTTACATTATGCCTAACCATAAGTCAGGCATTTCAATAAGGAAGATAATGAGTAAATTCATAACATCTAGAGATATATTTTTAAACTACATGAGATACAGGAGTGATCCTGATCTGACCTCAAAATTGGTCAGTGGACATAAGGTCCCCAGTACCTTCAGTCATTTGGCTCTCAGTTCTGTTTCTCTTTTGATGGCAAGAGGTTTGATTTTGGAGACAGAGTAGTAAATCTAGTATTTCAGGGTTATAGTATCTCAAACAGAGTTCCCAACCCCCATGCTTTTCAGTTTACTTTCTCCCCGTGTCTGATCACCTCAAGACCCCACCTTCCTACTGATTTCTCTTATTTCTCTTTAATCCACCAGAATCCATGCCAGAAATCATGGTTCCCTAACATCCTCTGATAAACTGAAATGTAGTAATTCATGACAAATTGGCAGAAACCTATAGGTTATTTTGTGTAGTGGCCCACAACATTCTGTGAGAATCTTTTGAAAAATTCCAGCCAATCTTCATTTCTTCCTTTTTCTTGGTTGTATATTCCTTCTCTACCATCTCTATTGATCCAATCTGACCATATTCAGTTTGGCACTTTATTTCATGTTGTCTTTGAGCCATGCAGTTGTCTAAAGTATAAAGTAATACCTTCTACCAAAGATTACAAACCGCTTGACAAGCAGGGGCATGCCTCATGATTCATTTTCTTCTCTACTGCTTCATACAGTGCCTTTTAGAGCTGAACAGAGCATCTCCATGTCACTGAAAACTGCCCAGGATGCTTCAGGAGATACTGGTAGAGAGGGAGCCAAAGAGTGTGTTGACATATAAATTAGACCTAGTCAAAAAGCCTTCTTTGGAGAGGACCCTCAAGGAGCATATAATATAAAAAGTTAGATGGAAGGGTATACAGCCAACATAATTGATACTGTTTACAGAAGATCTGAGACAAATTGAAGAAGAGAGAGCTCCATTTCCTTACTTGATCGCCATCACCGCTGGCTAGCCCAACAGCCAACACAATAGAGGAACTCAATCTTATGTGCTGAATGCATGAATAGATGAAAATGGTTAGTCAGGCATCAATGATAATAGTAATTGGCTATATTAATGAGGGAATATTTCCCAGATAAATTGGGAAGTATATTGATTTAATTGTAAGAAGGGATATAGTTTAAGGCTAAACAGGGAAGGAGACCACTTAGGCAAAAGCTATAAGAAATCATAAAGAAGAGAAAACAGTAGACTGCTTTTTGTTTTTAAGAGAGAGGGTCAAGAGATAATGCAGGAAGGGAGATCATGTGCTCCAGAGAGCAGCGAGCATTGGAGAAGTGAGTGTAAGAGCTTAGGTAGAGAATATTTTAGGTTGGGGGTGTCAGAAATTTGAGAGGACATCAGGAAGTGATGGCAATTAGGAGAGATTAACCCAGATTATTTGAATAGTCTATCATGAACAGGAAGATATGGGGGTGGGGGTGCGAGGAAATGCAAGGGGATGGGGACTTGCTTTGGCTACATGTTATCAAGGAGTATCATTTTCTGGGACCCAGTCATACAGACTTCTGTGATGTTAAACTCAAGCTGATAAATCCCAGGAGGATTTAGAAGGCATTTTACTGGCCTCGTTTGGAAGGTAATGCCGTTGAACTCAAATCCTAGGAATGTGTTACTTTGTTCTCTTAATAATAATAATAATGAATTTTCCCAGAGCTAGCAATACACAAATTCAAGATGCGTGGACTGAGTTGAAAGTGTTCTGTAAAATGGATGGTTCAAATGATGATTGGACTTGGAAATCTGTCAACGAGACCAGCTTCTACCAGCCCAGTGAAGTCATCTGACCAGTTTTTACTGCTGAATGAGAACTGAAAAGTTCAGACACATGATTTCCTGATGACTAGGTTGTATATGAGCAAAACCCCAGATAAGGAGCCACATTTCACTGGCGCCGAGAATCAGCCTCACCCTTTCCATCTTTGAAATGTCAGGTGGAATTTTGTAAGTGGACATAAAGGAGGAAGCAGCTACGCCAGGTACCATCAAGTCATGACCAATGGTCAAGATACCCTAGAAGAGGTGTAAGTAGTGCTGACACACACCACTTCTGTGAGAAGATTTTTATCTTTTTTTTTTTTTTGAGCGATCGTCCACAATTTTAGCAGAATTCTTGGCTAGAGGGAAAATATAACCTCACATCTCTATCAATTTTGATTTATATTCGTTTTTCTGTGTGAATATGACACACATTTGTCAAGGAAAAAATATTTCATAGAAGCAGTTTTTTTTAATGCTGTAGGTAGAAATTGCCTGTGCTTTCTAATTAGACCCTATAAAAAGCCAGTTCCCACGTGCACAAAAGTTCCCTTGGGTTACCAATAGCAAGCCTCGTAGGAATGTCGGGAAATTCAGGCAGAATCGTTGGGGCCAATCTCATGCCATCTGTTCAGCATCCTCAAAAATGCTATTCCAGAAGGCAGTTCTTCGAGTTCTTCAGCGTCTTTTTGACTTGACTCAGTGTGGCTGATAAAAATAACCTTCATATTTTGAATCACAATCCCATGCACACTTTCCCAAAAAAATTGGGCAAAAATTTGTCAGTCTCTCTAGTCTCACTCATTGTCTGTCTCACAAACTGTGCTTCACTCTAAGAACCGCTCTCCTTTCTTAATGGCTGTATGTTAAGAGATGTTGTCATCTTGTTAAAGAGCATGCCAAGCAGATGTCTCCTTTTGATCACCTGTCCTCTGTTCCTGTGGACTTCGCATTTAAGCAGCCTCTATTGTTTGAGTGATAAGCCTGTATCTGGTGAACAGAGTTCTTGCTAGTAGGATGAGAGTGATGTCTTTAACTATTTATTATCACTTTCTGTAAACTCAACTCAAATATAGAAGGAGGCAAGCAGAAACCAAAAAAGATGTCTTCTTAAGATTCATCGTGTTTCCTCTGAAAGCGCATATTCTTTATCAAGGACTGAGAAAGTGTCCTTTTCCCTTTTTCCTTCAGCATATGAAATATTTACTTGTTAGGCTGCCTCTGAAATAGCCGTTTTCCACAGAGCCATAGTGGCCCAGCCCATCAGTGTGCTGGTTAATTAAGTGTGACCTAAACCAACTTGACTTGAGCTCTGCATTAAATGCACAAAACCCATTTGAGCTGACCAGCAGCAGAAGTGGTACTCAGAGAAATTGGAAAGGATTTCTCCCAAATGCTTTCTACTTACTTACAGCACTCAAGTAATGGTTGAAGATTAGCATATGACATGACAGATTACATTAAGTCATGTCTTTCCAGTGCTTTATGACAGCACTATCACATTAGCTTCTTAGCACTGGCACATCGAGGCATGCAAATGTTTTCAGACCCTCTTATTCAAATCTACAAGCTGACATGGCAGCCCTGATATGATTATTAGTCATTTGAGAGACTTTAATTCACGTCATCAGATAACAGGTTCTGCTAAAAGGTTAGAGAAACTGTCTGCTTTTAATGAAGCTCTCAAAAAAAGACCCTCAAAAACCCTGTTACACACCAAGAGCCTGGTTTGACTTTATTGACAAGACCCCCCCTCCCCTAAGAATGAACTTGAGTGGAATAACTAAATAGGCATCCAGACGTCAGAAATATTGTCTACTTTTCAGAGAACACCATGTTGGGTGATTGTGATTTGCTCCTTCCTCACTGCACCCTCTCAGCCCATTCTAATTTGACTGTGGCCTCCAGTGCATGGCATGGACGACCCCAAGACATTTTTAGAAGCTGATCTGCAATATGAGTCTAAAAGGCACAAGGATAATTATTCCTAGAACATTCATTACACTTCGGGCATAAGCACTGTCGTAGCTCACAGTAATGGGTTAATGGTGTCTGGCCAAGCATGGCATGACTAAGTGGTGATGTGATTGAAGATCATTGGAGTTTCTAATCCATAGTTTGTTTGCTGCAAATCGGTTTTGTAGTCAAATGTTTTGTTTTATAATGCGGTGATCTGCACTTAGACCCCCATAGAAACCGTCTTTTCAGAATCTTTCTGCATAGATCAATGGAGTCTGGCACCAATGATGATCTTGTTAGAATAAAGGAGGATGGCACTAGGAAGCTGAGCCGGTGCCCTGTGAGGAGCAGAGAGCCAGGCAGAGACCTCTGCAGGTGGAAGACATGTTTGATCAAAGAGCGAGTGAAAAACAAACGTTTTCTGAAACCTGGAAAAGTGAATGTAGTTGCACTTCTTTCCCTTTCCTTTCGTTTTTCTCTTTTTGTTCTTGTGTTGTTGTTTTTGTTTTTGTTTTTAAGGTACAAAACAGTGGATACTGAAAAACCACTGCTGGAGAGCTTTGAAAGAGCAGACAGTAAAAGTGTTGAGGGGTCTCAAAAACCTGTTTTGTTCTTTGGTATTTTTTTTAATGTTCAGTGTCAGCTTGTTCACTCAGATTTCTGAAAGAAATATCTATTTACAGTTTATAATACAAATTTACGAACATTCTACTATTTAAGAAAATATTCAAAATGACTTAATATGTGGTTGATTTCATTTCTTTCTGTGCACAGATGTTAACATAGATTGCCTTACGTGAACTATGAAGTTAGTGCAACTCATCTTACCTTTTCTTCCAACTTTCTTTTCCTTCTTTCTCATCAGTTTGACCACTGTTTTTGAGACCTTCTTGTATATGCTCTATCTCTGTCCTTCTTTGAGCTTTTCTTCTGACCTAATTTAGAATGTTTTCTGAAATAATGTTGGCTCAAAGGGTGAGTAAGCTACTAAATATGGAGAACACAATGGGGCATTGATAAACTATGGTGTAAACAAGTTCTGATTTACCTGAGAGCTGCTAAAGAAATGGTCTGACAAGAGCAAAGAAATAAAGGAAAAGGCATTAGATTATATAAATTAGACCATTCTCTTCCCTTTCCCCCGCCCCCATCATCCTTTTTTGCCCCTTTTGCACCTTTATCCTATCACACTAGCAGGAAGTATAGATGCATACCACGTGTCTGAGAGAAGACGACTCTGGAGAATTTCAGAAAAACACTGCTGAACCCCCACTCCCACCCCACCCATTGCCTCCCCTGCTCTGACCCACAAAGCGAGATATAGGTGGACATTTCAGTTGTGCGTCATGTAGTGAGTATCTGCCCTAAGCTATACTCCATTCAATGTTAGAAACTCAGATGCTGTGCCTTTGCCCCTGTTGCACCCTTCCATGGAGACTGCAAAGCAGGGAAGGCGAGCAACTCTTTTTTCTGCAGGCTGATTCAATTTTGTGAAAATTCTGCTTTCTCCATATAATAAAAGCAATAGCAGGCCCACCCTCGGTACCCCTAAATTCACTTTCCGGTTTGGTCGCTGTCTCCTCCTGCCTTTTAAGGTTTTCAAAACCCATTTTATTTCTCTTCTTTCAATTAGAGCTGACCTCCCTTCATTTTCAAGCACACCATTAAAAAAAAAAAAAAAAGTCTTCCTTTTCTTCTTTTCATGCTTTTCTCCTGAAAATAACTCCTTTAAATTAGGAGTATCCCAAGGATAGTGGTGCCTTACCCACCTTTGTGTGCCCCCCACCTAGCACAGTGCCAGATACATAGCAGATGATCAATAAATGCTTAGTGGCTGAATGAATGAGTAAAAGGAGAAATAACTTTGGAAACTGTCGTAACTATACAGAGAGCTATATTCTGATTTCTGGTGGAGTTCTCCTGTGCCCCCGCGACAGGACAGTGTCTGATTACAGCCCTGCTGGCTCCCTGTGATCCTATCTTTATGCATGTGTGGATTATGTGTGTCTGAATGAATGTATGTACTACATAGTTGACTTCGCTTTTCATGTTTTTCCATATCACAGATTAGGAATTTAGTAATATTTTGGTTCATAGACACTTGCCCATGAATTGTAGTAAAATTATCAGCCATGGACATCCAGCTACTGCTGGTACTTTAAACCCCTCTGCCTCCTTGGGTAACAGCCCTGGCTGGAACTTGGATCCGGTCACCTGCACAAACTCCCCTTTGATACTGGTGCCTGCTCCTCCCAATATTTTTTAAATAAAGGATTTAACAAATGTCCCGACTGTGTTCTTGGCTCACCTGCCTGTTCAGGGGGCCTCAGAGACCAAACGCTGGCGCGCTGGTCTCCAAAACATATAAAGAGTATACAAATAATTTAAGAATATCATTTGGACGCCAACATTTAACATCCCACAAAATTTGCACTGGCTTAAGCCAATTTCCCAGAGCGGTGTTCTCCCATTTCTATTCCTCTCCATCTCAGGGTTTTAAAAGAAAACAAACATCTGCATGCATAGATTAGAACCCTCCCATAAACACATGTTCCTATCAAAACCAATAAAAATGGAAAAAAGAAAGAACAGAATATTATACATTTTTCTTTAGATCTGATGTCTGATTTTCATTAGGTTTAACCTTATTTCTTTTAGATCGTAGGCAGTGACCCAGTATTTATTTTCCTGGCTGGGCCCTGTTCTTGCCAATATTTCACTCTGGCTCCTGGAGGCCTTGCTGGGGAGTTCAAGGCCCTCACACTCCCTTTTCTCTTCTGCTGCCCCTCGGAGACACACATTTGTCACGTGTATCCTTCGTTTCATCTCCGAGTTAATTCTGAGCCCTTTCTTGCCTCCTATTCACTGCTTCTTAATTTCTCCCTTTCTTATTGGATTTATGACTCAATACTTTAATTTATTCATCATATAATGTCTTTGTAACTCGTTTTTTCTAGTAATTTACACTGGACCATATGCTTTCTGCTGCTGCCTCCTATTATATTGATCTGTAAAGCTTCTGGGGGCAATGATTAGCATGAAAGGAGCGCTGCAAATGGAAGTTATATTGTATCCTATTTGTTCTCTTTTGAACAAAATATATTTCAGAGTTCTCCAAGTGGTATCAGATGTTTTCTAATTTTGCAGGGCTTTGTATGATGTTAATGATATATATGTGTGTCTACATATATATTTATTATGTATGTAGTTTCTGGAAAAATATATATATACCTTTTCCACAACTCAAAGCAAACATTTATTTTTTACGTTGGACATTGACTTGAAATTAATAGTCTTCAGCTTCAGTTCACTAGTTATATTTTGTAGACGGTGGATCCAGAAAGCCAGAACTTCTAAAATTACTTATAAAAGGAGTCTGAGCCACATAGCAATTAGCTCGTATGCAGAGGGCATTCTCTGCTTGATATGCCTGATCTGTGTGCGTAGGTCACATGAGATAACACAGAAGCTAGTACTTTGTTCATTGTGAAGAGAGTGCAAATACCAACATAGAAATTGGTCCCCAGGGGTGGCACTTTCCTCTTTGAGTCCGGGTCTCCTCATGCATGGAACAAAGTGACATCAATGCCCATCCCTAGCAATGTCCTGACGATCACGGGAGAAATGTATGCAAAAATACTTTATCAATAAGAAAGAATTTTATCAATTATTGATAAATATTATTTAAAAGGCAAATATTCATATCCTTTGTTCTTTGTTCATATTCTTTGTTCTTCAAGTTTCATCGGGACTAAAGCACGTTCATTTGAATTTTATAAACAAAACCTTGACCAGTGGTATTTGTGCTAACAAGTAACATGCCATGACAACTTAAAGATGTCAGTCAGCCAAAATTACACAGTGCCATTATTTCTAAACAAAATCTTGAAAAGAAAAAGTCTGTGACTTTCCATACTCAGCAAAATGATACAATCAATAAGTAGTCATGCAACCCCTAAGAGGTCTTTCATGGGCCACGACATAGTGAATGCTGGGAATGGTGCATCTCCAGTCCATTTTAGGAATTTGCCCAAGGCTCAGTCCATAAATCTGAGGATTCTGTTCCTCAAACCAAAGGGGAGCCAGGAACGTTAAGCCCTGCAGAATGTCGGGACAACAGTTTAACTGGGCCTCTGTGAACAGCTTTCGACATTACCTTGAGCCAGTTTCCACCAAGAGTCTGTGAGAGAATTGGGCTGGCCTTAGCATCTCAGTCTTTATCAATGGGACCCTGAGTTCAAATACAGTGCACATGGAAGCCCGTTTTATACAATAGACACAGATGGAGCTGTTGGAATTAAAATGCGGGCAGGTGTCCAAAGCCCTGGTCGCTTGAGTTCAGTTCACGCTGTCAGCCTCCTCCTTCAGAATCCACAGGCACCTCAGAAAACCATTGGTTGAAATGACTTGCCCTACTCCTTCTGGCATTTTCCTAGGGAGGCTTTTATCCTCTGTCTTCTGTCACCCAAGGCCTTGCCCAGAGTTTTTTCTGTTGTGTCTCTTCTAGGCTCCTCCATTCTTTTTTATTTTGAGGAATTTCAGAGATATTTAAAAAAATAGAAAAACAATAAAACAAATGCTCATATTTATAACACCTAATATTGGTAACATTTTGTCTTATTTGTTTTTAATATTTTTAAGAAATAGAACTTTACTGGGGCACTTAACTTCAGTCGGTTAAGTGTCTGACTTTGGCTCAGGTCATGATCTCACAGTTTATAGGTTCTAGCCCTGCATCAGGCTCTGTGCTGACAGCTCAGAACCTAGAGCCTGCTTTGGATTCTGTCTCTCCCTCTCTCTGCCCCTCCCTCACTCATGCCCTCTCAAAAATAAATAAACATTAACATTTTTAAAAAAAGAAATAGAACTTATACAGTATATATTTGAGAATATATATTGCACAAAAATATATATTACTTGTATATATTTATTAAGCAATAAATTATTTAATTAAATATTAAATAATATTTATTTATTTATTTCTCTCTTCCCAGAGGTAGTCATTATCATGAATTTGTTGTGCATCCTTTTCATCTATATTTTAAGACAAAAACAAAAGAAAACTTATATATGCTTCCATAAATAATATATGGTATTTTTAGCTATGATTTTATAATAGATGTAATGTTTTGTTTCTTGGAGGGTTTTTTGTTTTGTTTTTTTAATTTCTGCTTAGGATTATGTAAACGAGATGTAGCCAGTTTGATTTTTTTAACTGTTGTATAGTTTTTCTTCATATGAATAGTCCATATTTTGTTTCCCTATTTATGAACTTTTAGGCAGATTTTTCCTTCCATAAAACGTATACTTGTATAGCTTTTCATAGCTGTGTCTCCATTCTCTGTAGCTGTAAGCCACATCTAAACGTGGTCTTGTTGGACCCTAAGGTATTTAAACAGTTTACTAGAGGGGCACCTGGGTGGCTCAGTTGGTTAAGCATCCAACTTTGGCTCAGGTCATGATTTCACAGTTTGTGGGTTTGAGCCTTGCATCAGGTTCTGGGCTGGACAGCTCA
This sequence comes from Suricata suricatta, assembly GCF_006229205.1. Classification (NCBI taxonomy): domain Eukaryota; kingdom Metazoa; phylum Chordata; class Mammalia; order Carnivora; family Herpestidae; genus Suricata; species Suricata suricatta. Next base: position 70,061,192 of record NC_043707.1, read on the forward strand.
GAGCCTGGAGCCTATTGCAGATTCTGTATCTCCCTCTCTCTCCACCCCTCCCCCACTTATGCTCTGTCTCTCTCAGTCTCAAAAATAAACATTAAAAAATAAATAAATAAACAGTTTATGAGAGAATGCCAAATTCTCTTCAAAATGCTGGCAACAATTCATCTATTAGTACTCTTATTGCCAGTATTTCATATTCCTGAATTTTTAAATAGTTATACATTTTGATTTAAAAAACTACAAAAGAATTCCTAATATTGGTGGATTACCACTTTTTGGGGGTGGATAATAATTTGTATTTTCTTATTATTAAGTTTGAGCATTTTAGAAAATATCTTAGGACCATTAGAATTTTCTTTTCTGTGAATTGCAATTCAGTATCTTGACTTATTTTCTGATTTGCTGTTGTTTTTTTCCTCACTGTTTTTAAAAGTTCTTCATACGTATTCTAGAAGTTGTTAATCAATTATCTACGATGTGTTGCAAATATCTCCTATGGTGTGTCATCATTATTTCTGTATTATTATTATATTCACTACAGGCAAAAGTATGGGATACAGAAAACTCGAGAAATGAATTCTAAAAATTCATGTGGAAGAGTAAAAGTATATGAATAATGGAGAAAACTTAAAATAGATGACCAAGGGAGTGGTGTGGCTGTGGCAGTTTCTTGTAGCTGTAGTACTGAGGTCCCCATATTTTTGCCAGCTATCAGACCCAGTGGCAAAACTCAATGTCTATAAGACACTCGTGCATGGTCCTTATTACATGCCCCCATCCAGGTTCAAAGACAGCAATGGAGACTCTATCTCGCATCAAATTCTCCTCACTTCAAATCTCTGACTTCTGAAAGAGCCCCATCCCTTTTAAAAGTTCACCTGATAAGGTCAGGTACATACAGAATAATCTCCCTATTTTAAGGTCAGCTGATTTGAAACCTTAATTCCATCTACAAATCCCTTCAGCAACACCTAGATTAGTGTTTGACTGTATGACAGGATAAAGATGTATGAACATCAAGGGGACAGAATCTTTGGTCATCTCTGAATTCTGTCCACTAGGGAAGGTCCTTTTTTCCTTCCCTTTCAATATACTTCCCTGTAAGTCTGTGGTTCTTGGACAGGGATAAGTTTGCTCCCTGGGGATATTTGGCAATGTCTAAAAACATTTTAAGTGGTCACAACTAGGGGAAATGGTGCCACTGGTATCTAGTGGCATAAATACCACAATTCACTGGACAGCCTCCCACAATAAAGAACATCTCCCCTAAAATGTCAGTAGTGCTGAGTTTGAGAAACCCAGTTTAATGTTTGCATTGCTTTGCTGGTAGACTTTTGATAATATTTACTTGATCCACCTTCTCCCATACCTTTATTTTCCACCTTCTCTGTCATTTGCTTTTAGACTAGTCTTTTCACAAAGTTTATATCTAGCTATTATTTTATCTAATCTGGGAGTCTCTGTCTCTATTCCGTGAGTGTGCTGCTCACATGAATTATTATTATTTATAAATTTGTTCTCTCACAGTCCTGGCTTTAACCCTTTGTTCTTCCTTTCTGGTGGGTAACAAGCTTTGCTTGTTCCTTTTTTTCCCTCTCTCTTCCTATGAAAGTTAGGTATTCCAAGCTTATTCATTTACTGATAAACTTTTACTTAAATTAATGTGTTTTAGGTAAGTTAGAATTAATCAGTATTTTTCTTTTCTTCCTGAATAAGATAAAATTCTAGCATATTTCAAACGTCCCTCTAAATTAGCATCATTTTAATGCCCAAGTTGTTACCTATATTTATTAAAATTTTCTAATGAATGTTATTGATTCTTATTTTAAAGTATTAACTGTGGTTTTTCATGATTGTCATTCCCGATTATTTATAAGTATTAGCAGTAATGGTATGTTTAATATATTTATAGTCATTTCTGCTGTTGATTTACCACCTTGCATTGCCAATGTCCTGGTTCATCTTTTACTTGCATCCTGCACTCTCCTTTTAATATTAATATATGTATATATTAATTTTTTTTAACATTTATTCATTTTTGAGAGATAGAGTGCAAGTGGGGGAGAGGCAGAGAGAGAGAAAGACACAGAATCCGAAGCAGACTCCAGGCTCTGAGCTGTCCACACAGAGTGGAGCTCGAACCCACGAGTGGTGAGATCATGACCTGAGCCGAAGTCGGACACTTAACTGACTGAGCCACCCAGGCGCCCCTCCTTGTAATATATTTTTATCTCACGGAAGCAATTTTTAAAGTAGTTCTTTGAATGAGGCCCTGTGGGTAGAAAACTTTATAATCTCTAGGATGTGTGTTAATATATCTGTTTTAATCTCATCTAAAGCGATAGCTTCTCTTGTGTTTGAATTCTAGGCTAATCACAAATTTTGCTCAAGTTTTCAAACGTATTAATTCAATTATTCTCAGACATACATGTTTGCTAATGATGGGTCTGTTGCTAAATTTTTTGTCATTCCTTTGGGATAATCTCTCTTTCCTCTAGTGGCTTTTACAATTTTTTTCTTTATCCATGATATTCTATAAATTCCCTACAGTGTTTCTAAGTGTAGGCTTATTTTTAATTCTACCAAGCACTCAATGTGTCTTTTCCATTTAAATTCCTGTTTTTGTCATATCTGAAATATTCTCAACTGTTTCTCATCAAACATTATCTACCAACCATTCCCTCTGTGCTCTACTTTCAATACTCTTATCAGAAATAGATGCACCTCTCCCTGTTTCTCCTACTAAGCACAGCTAAGAAATCGTAGACATCACGTATAAAGTAAACAGCAAGAAGACTGAAAGGTGATGAGAAACAGGCAGGCTATTTAGGGACCGCAGGACCTTAGACAACATAGTGGTGAATCCCATGGGTCTTATTTTTACCACATATATCCCAGAGTGGGTCCTGGAGGAGGCAGCAACCCAGAAACACCTAGGACATAAACAAAAAAGCTCCAAGCAAAGCTGACTCTTTCTATCCAAAAAACTAGGAAAAGAAAACCACACCTTTCCCAGGAAAGGCCTAGTGAGTCTAGACTTCCGTCCTTGCCTGATTAGAATCTGGCGTTTCCAGCCACCACCCACCAGGATGGTAATAGAGAAGCCTGAGTGGGAAGCCAGGATTTTAACCCAGGGAAAGTAACAAGGAAACTCTCGCCTCTGTGATATCAGTGGAGACCACTGAGGAGCCTAGACTTCCCCTACCACCTAATGGTGGTGTCAGAGGAAGTCTAGTGGAGAGCCAGGTTTTCCACCACCTTCCAGAGGTAACAAAGTATGCCCACCACTGCAGTGTCAGCAGAAGTGATGTGGGGAGTCTGAACTCTTGCCCCTTACTATCAATAATGAGACCCCTACACCCCAGAGGCCCAACAGGGAATATGAACCCCCACCCTGACCTAGCAGTAATAACATGGTGGTGCTTATGCAACATCAGAAAAGCTCTGCCAAAATAGAAGATTTAGATTAAAATCTGGAAACACAAAACATAATACCTCAAATTTCCAGAGTACAATTGAAAATCATTCATCATACCAGGAATGAGGGAAATCTCAGTTTGAATGAGAGAAGAGAATCAACAGATGCCAACACTGGGGTGATACAGATATTAAAATTATCTGACAAGAATTTTAAAGCAGTCTTCATAAAAATGCTTTGAATGAGCAATTACAAAGAAGCTTGACACAAATGAAAAAACAGAAAGTCTCATAAGAGAAATAGAAGATATAAAGAAGAACCAAAGGGAAATTTTTTTAATTGAAATATATAAAACTAAAAAAAAAAAAACCAAAAAAACAAAAAAAACCCTCAGTGGATGACCTCAGCAAAAGAATGGCAAGGACAAAGGAAAAAAGAGTGAACTGGAAGATAGAACAATAGAAATCACCTGATCTAAACACAGAGAAATAGATTGGGGAGGGCGGGAGCAAGTGGGAAAGCATCAAAACCTTAGGAACTACAACAAAAGATTTAACATTTGTGTAATCCAAATCCAAAGGATGGAGATGAGACGGGACTGAAAATGTATTTGAGAAAATAGATAAAAATTCCCCAGATTTAGAAAAACAAACAAGAACCCATAAATCTATAGATTTGAGAATCCAACAAAGTTCAGAATAAACTCAAGGAAATCTACTCCAAGACACATAATAATCTTCTGAAAGCTAACGGCAAAGAAATAATCCTAAAAGCAGCAAGAAATGGCAGTTTGCCTATGGGGGGGGGGACTATTTGGATAACAGTGATTTTAGATCAGCCAAATGATCAAGGTCAAATCAACAGAGAGAAGTCATATTGATAGTATGTACCCTTAATATGATGTGATGAAATGGCACTTTACTTCTGTGGATTTCTTCCTAAAACTCACAACCCCAGTCTAATCATGAGAAAAAGAATAGGCAAATCCCAAGACGTGGACATTCTGTAAAATACCTGACCATTACTTCTCAAAACTGTTAAGAACCTGAAAAACAAGGAAAGCTGAAATACTGTCATAGCCAAGAGGAGCCATGGCAGGTAATATAATGTAGTATCCCGAAAGAGGCCCTGGAATAGAAGAAGGATATAAGATGAAAACTAAGAAAATACAAATATAGTGTTGACTTTAGTTAGCAATAATGCATCAATATTGATTAATTACAACAAATGTACCATCCAGTTTAAGATGTTAATAATAGGGGGAAATGAGAACAGGGTAGATAGAAACTCTCCTGTACTACCTTTGCAATTTTTCTGTAGCTCCAGAACTGTTCTAAAAAATAAAGTTTACTTCAGAAATAAGTAAATGATCTAAATACACCAGTTAAAAGATAATTTGGCAGAGTGGGTTAAAAACATAATTCAAGTACATGCTGTCTATGAGAAACTCATTTCAAATACAGGTTTCCTCCACTATCCAAAAGGAGAAGATTCCAATGAAACCTTTTGTAAGCTGAAAGGTACAAAGGAAAAAATATCCCCTGTTTTCTGAAAGTTCACATTACACCACTTTGCTTTTATGAAAGATCTACATTAGTATAGTATTGACTTTTTTAAATAAAGGCAAAATCCTCCTCAGATTTCTTTCACATAATGAAAACAGGCATTAATGTAGATCTTTCATAAAAGCAAAGTGGTGTAATGTGAACTTTTGGAAAGCAGGGGACACCTGTGTATATATTTAGGCAAGCTGAAACCAAAAGATTGGAAAAATATATGCCATGCAAATATTAATCCAAAGAAAGCAGGTGTGGCTATTTTATTATCAGAATAATTAGACTTCAGAACAAAGAAAATGAGGGGCAAGGAGACAGTCACACAATTATACATACATATTATGCCAATGTTAATTTCTCAGTGATTACAGTAATGTAATGTGTAAGATGTAACCATTGGAGGAAACTGGGTAAAGGGGATATGAGACCTCAGTTAACTATTTTCATGAATTCCTGTGAATCTATAACTCTTCTAAAATAAGACATTTTAAAAAATCATTAGATGTTTATTGGAGCTTCTCATGCTATTTTTCATATTTCTTGGCTTTCATTGGTTCCATTTCTAATTTCTTTGTGTTCTTTTAGGGGAGATTACCCCTGTTCTCTCTCCCAATTTTCTCTTTAGCTATATTTTTTTACCTATTTAGATTTTTTCTTTCCTTTTCTTTCCAGTTTTTAAAAAGATTATTTATTTATTTTGAGAGAGAGAGAAGGTGAACAAGGAAGGGGCAGAGAAAGAGGGAGACTCTCAATCAGGCTCTGCACTGTCAGCACGGAATCCATGTGGGGCTCAAACTCACAAAACCATGAGATTGTGACCTGAGCCACGATCAAGAGTAGAGTGCTTAACCACCTGAGCCCCCCAGGTGCCTCTTCTTTTTCCAGTTTCATTGAGAAATAATTGACATGCAACACTGTATAAGTTTAAATTGTACAACATAATGGTTTCATTTACATATATTGTGAAATGATTGCCACAATAGGTTCGGCTAACATCTGTTCCTCATATAGATACAATAAATAGAAAGGAAAGGCAAAAAGAAAAATGGGGGAAAAATCCTTATGGTGAGAACTCTTGGGATTAACACCCTTAAACTTCCCTACATGTCACAATGGCCATTCTGTTGTGCCTTACATCCCTAGTGCTTAAATATCTTATAACTGGAAATTTGTACCTTTGACCACCTTTCCCCCAATTTACCCTCCTCCATCCTTCACCTCTGGGAACCACCAGTCTAATCTCTTTTCCTATGAGTTTGTTTTTTTGGTTTTGTTTTGTTCCTTCTATTTGTCTTAGATTCCATACATAAGTGAGATAATGCAGTGTTTGTCTTTCCCTGACTTATTTTACTTAGCATAAAGCCTCTGAAGTCCATCCATTCTAGTGCAATCAATAGGATTTCCTCATATTTTAGGGCTGAATAATATTTCACTGTATAAATGTGTATAGTTTCTAATGTCTTGTCCTCCAGGTGGCCAATTCTTCCCTCTGGATGGTCAAGTCTATTTTTGAAGCTCTCTGTTGAATATTTTTGTTCATATTTTGTTATTATATTTTCCAACTCTAGGATTTATGTTTCTTATTTGTTTGTTTTTGATGGTTACTGTTTTCTTGTTGAACTTCTCCTTTTGTTCATGCATTGCTCTAATTTTGTTTAGTTGTCTATATTTTCTTGTAGTTCACTAATCTTTCTTAAGAGGATTATTCTGAATTCTTTGGCAGTTCACAAAAGTCATTTCTTAGGGGTCAGTTATTGGACCTTTATTAGTTTTCATTGGTAGTATCATCTTTACTCAAAATTTTGGGATCCTTGATATCTTATGGTGGTATCTGTGCGTTTGACTAATAGGGATCCTCTATCGACTGTACAGGTTTGCTTCGGCAAAGGCAGTTTTTCACCAGTCAGCTCAGTTTGGGTTTTTGGGTGTGTCTGCTGGCACTATCCTAGGACAGGTGGGGTTTTGGGGTGAGGCATCTCTTCAAGCTCTGAGGATGGAGTTATTCCACAGCTGAGAATAGTTGGATAGGACTGCTGACTTGGTTCCCTACCCATGTGAGGCCGTGGGATGGGTTCCATGGTTGCCTGGATTCCCAGGTGAGGCCTACTAGATGGATGGGACTGAGTACTGTATCCAGTATTAAAGGAGGCCATGAATGAGCTTCCCTGCCCCGACACACCAGTAGGATAGGACTCAGGGCCTGTAGAGCTTATTGTTTGTGGACCTGAATCAGGCCAGGGTGTGCACTGAGTTCCCTGGTCAGATTAAGACACCGGTTTTGCTCTGCAGACAAGGAAGCCACATGCTGTGCTCTCTCTCTGTTCAAGTGTCACTGTAGAGGGCTGCTGAATGGGCTCTGCAACTTCCCATGTGCTTCAGCAATGAGCAGGGCTATGATTAGTCCCCCTACCACAGGCTGACGCAGCTCTAAAGCTGGTAAAGCTCTCTGTTGTCTTAACTTAAGATGATCCACACCTTGGGTTCCCTGAGTGAACACAGCCACTGACTTTGTTCTGCAAAATATCAGCTCTGCCTGCCAGCCATTTGGCTCAAGTGCTGCTGGGCTTTCAGGAGTAGTCTTTAGCTTTTCTAGTCAGATGAGGGAGGCACAGATTAGATGAGAAGATGCTCCACAGCAGGTGGGGCGGGGTATCATTTCCCTTGCCTGGGTGCAAGGGAAGGGGAGGGGCTGCTCCAGGCTTCTCTCCATTTCCCATGAGGAGCAGGGAGCTTCAGCTTTGGCTATGAACTAATCACCCTGCCTGCATATATCATGGGGATATACTGCACCTGGTCCTGGCTTTGCTCTGGGGGTGATCAGCTGTTCCTGCTCACCTTTCAAGTGGAGCAGCCCTGGAGTTACTGCCACGGCTTCCAGGAGTTACTGCCGGTGATTCTGGTCAGATTGGGGCAGAAGACACCCTCCACAGTAAGGGGGCTGTGATGCAGCTCCTTGCCTGGGCTTGGGCAAACTGGGCTCTAGGGCTAGTAAAATTCCTTGTTTGAGGACCTGAATTGGGCAGATCTGCACCTCATCGAGTTCCCTGGTCAGAGTGCGCCCCCGATTTGCTTCTGCAGGTGAGCAAAGCCACTGGTTGATATTATTGCTTAGGCACTGCAGGTGTGAACTTGGCCTGCCAAGACCCGTGTCCTGGTTGTTGCAAGCCTGTCCTTCTTCGTCATAGATTCCCTATGGTTGATCCCCACAGATTGCCCTGCAATCCCTGTGGTATGAGTAAGGGGTCTTGCAAAATAACCCACAATGCAGGGGTGGGGGTTGGGAAGGGGGTTGGTTGATTCCCTTGGGCTCTTTTTTCTCAACTGTAAGAACTGGAGGCTCAGGGGAGACCGCTTCACATGGGGCTGTGCCAGCCTGGGGGAAGGTCAATGTCATCAGTGTGTGGCTACTTCTTTTGCCCTCCTAATGTAGTCTGTGTTGGTCTCTGTGGCACAGGGGGAGTGCTTCAGCCTCACCCCCATGTTCTTGGATTCTCTCAGTGGTGTCTTGTGCTTGAATATTTGTTAGCTGTTCTTATGAGAGGCAGCAAATTGAGGGATGAACTATGCTGCCATCTTGGTGACCTAGGGCTTTATTGTTTGTTTGTTGGCTGGCTACATTTCTTCTTGATTCTTTTTCATGTCTGCCTAATTGTTTATACTTATTTCATAACCTCGTGGTTATCAGGTATCCCTCTTATCTCTGATTCCCTAGAAGTAAATTTTGCCTTTTATGATCATTGTCTCTCACTGATAGTGGAAGTCCTCATTTTCCATGCTTGCTTTCTTCCATGCTTGGCCTAGCTGTGGCGGCCCCCCTCAAAGGGGGTTTTGTAGCTGTTACATAATTAGGCTCCATGATTTTCTAATGAATGTCTCTGCTCGCTACATTCCCATACCACCTGGCTCAAATTCAAGCTCAGTCTCTAAACATGGATTTCCATTCATCACAGTTATTATTTATACTTGTGGGCTACGGTGGGATGCTGGCTTTAAGCTTCAACCTGACCAGAGGACAGATGATATTCCAATTCCCTTTTATGCGCTAGTCAACTTGTTCTTGGCTCCCAATTTAGACAGTGATCCCACTTTGACTTCCTTTTATACACAGTTGGCATTTTAAACTATTATCGCCATGTGAGTTGTTAAAACTCCACTCCTTAGATTTTCTTTCGTAAGTCATTCCAGTGATGACCATGGCTTTTTTTTTAAATGTCTTATTTATTTTTGAGACGGAGCACACCACTGGGGGAGGGGCATGAGGGAGGGACAGAAGATCCGAAGCTGGCTCTGCACTGACAGCAGTGAGCCCAGTGTGGGGCTTAAACTCAGAAACCGACCATGAGACCATGACCTGAGCCAAAGTCAAATACTCAACCGACTAAGCCACCCGGGTGTCCCTAGACCTTTTTTTTTTTAATGTATCTGGTACCTAAAGATTTTTCATTCTTATATTCAAGATCAGCTATATGTTTTGGGAAAAAAACAGTTTTTTCTGATATTTCTAAGCACTTGGAACAGAAGAGGAAAATGTTAAATATGTTCTTAATATCATGGCTTACCGCAGAATGCTTCTATACACATTATTACCTTCTGCCTTGTATTCCTGGGTTTATCTGATGGACTCTTTCCTCTTTTCAGGCAGGAACCATAGCTCATCAGATTTCGTATACTTATGACACCTATAATATTTCCTGGCCCAGAGTAAATCCTTGTTGAATAAATGCATTAATTAAGGGATGAGATGACTGGATAAGCATTTTCTTGCCACACCCTATTTTTGATGAATATTTCTGTTTAGACATAAAGCTCATACAAGATTTATTATCACTAGATGTCTAAGATTCTGTTAATCAACTTGTCCAAGACCACAGAGGGATAGAGCTGAAGAAAAACAACACAACAAAACATTCACAGAGTTATTAATTCTGTCCACTCACAAGTTGATACCATGGTTCACACTGGCTCCTTGCTTTCTAGCTGACAGCAACCTGGAGAAAATTGTCCTTACCTCCTAATGACAGAGGGACATTAGAATCCACAATTAGTCAGGAAGGGACCTCAGACTCAGGAAGAGGCACTTGAAAAAATAAAGGAGACCTGGAAAGCAATAAAATGAAGAACTAATTCTGTTTATTTTCAGCTGTTGTGAAATAAATAATTTGAACAAATAATCTGTCAATATGCTAGGTTCCCCGTAACCTTCTTTTCTCCTCTCAAATAGTCATTCTCAGGAATTGTACTAAAACCCAGGAATCTGGTTTTGACAGCATGCTGAGATCCTCATCGCCTTCAGTCATTTTATTACATAAAATAATTCTTAGTTGGTTCAGGATTATTCTGGCCTGTACAAGGCTGTCCTCACCTGACTCAGGTCCTTTCTAGCCTTATCTGCCATTATAAAATATGCTCTGATTCTCCCATCTGACTTCTAAGAATTGGCTGGACATGTCAGGCATCCTTCATGTCTCTGTCCTCAAGCATATCACTCTGGAAAAAAGACATGGTCTCTCCCTGGTCTGCCAGCAAATAACCACCCAAATTTCAAAGCCAGGCTCTAAACCTACCTATCCTTTGTTGCTTCCTTCTTAGGCAAAGTTAAATATTCCTTAGAAATCTTCCCATTTGACCTTTATTAAAAACCGTAGTTTAATTATTATTATAATATGAAATAACATTATGGGTCTTTCTCAGGCAGGAGAATAGACTTTTAAAAAATTTTTAATGTTTATTTTATATTTGAGAGACAGAGTACTAGTGGCCAGGGGGAGGGTGTCAGAGAGAGAGGGAGACACAGAATCTGAAGCAGGCTCAAGGCTCTGAGGTGTAAGCACAGAGCCCAGTGCAGGGCTCAAACTCCTAAACTGTGAGATAATGACCAGAGCCAAAGTCGGGTGCTTAAGGTGCTTAACTGACTGAGTCACTTGGGCACCCCAGGAATAGACATTTTTAAAAGACAGACACTCTTAAGGTAATACTCAGCACCCAGTATCAACTGAACAATATTTGGTGAAACAAAAGTATTTCTGAAACTCTGTATGCATAAGGACAGTTTCTCCTTGGAGTCTGACTCTCTAATGAATAAGTGACTGACCTAGTTTGAGAGCTCAACAGCAGATCCCCTTGGTTTGCTAGGGCCCCTCTCTCCTTTCATTAGGACTCTTGGTTGCCTCATGCATGCACCTGCTCGGTTTGCCTTAGCTGACCAGTGCATACTTGTCCCATTGCCAGAATAACCATATTCTCAGTCACAGAATGAAAGGAAGCCCTGTTAAGAATTGTACCAAGACAACAGGTATAAACTGGGATTGTCCTGAGCAAACTGGAATGTATGACCACCCTACCTTTTGACTGCCTAACTTCATATGTTTGCCAGAGATTTACAGAACAGTATTTTTCTTTTTTTTTTAAATGTTTGTTTATTCCTGAGAGAGAGAGAGAGTAAGCGAGCGCACATGAGCACACTTGAGCAGAGAGAGAGAATCCCAAGCAGGCACCTCACTGTCAGCACAGAGCCCAACACAGGGCTCGAACCCATGAACCATGAGATCATGACCTGAGCCAAAATCAAGAGTCAGACGCTTAACCAACTGAGACACCCAGGCGCCCCTGGCTCAGTGTTTTTCTAACGGAAGGTCATATTCTTTTATAATAACCACCACTTATAGTATACCCATTAGAGACTAGACTCTACAATTTTTGACAGCTGAGGAAATTAAGGCTATAGACTAAATGATTTGTCCAAGACCACCCAGATATGAATTGGTAGATACAGGATTTGAACATGGGTCTGTCTGACCCGAAGTCACCTTTCCTCTTTGCCATGCAGTCCTTATTTTATACCACACCAAAGACTCATATAAATTCCATTGCTGTAGGCAAATTTCACTGTGTAAAATTTCCCTTAACATAAGTGAGGCATTTGCTAGGACTTGGAAACATTTGGAGGACTGAACATTTTCTTTGTTATGGTAAGCCTTAGCTTGAATAGTTTAGATTTTCATTTCTCGCCATGCCATTTTCTAGGGGCTCCACACCTGTCTCTCCCTTCTCTCTCTCTCTCTTGTCATCTGAACTCCTTTAATCCTTTATCCACTTTTTTTCACCCCTCACTATTAAAAGTCCTTTGCATGACTGAGATTCCATGAATTTCTTATTCAGAGAAACAAGCTGAGGTGTTGGTTCAGCTCTTCAGTATGTTAATATATGGAGCTCACAGCAATTTGACACTCCACACCCCGATGAACTAGAGGTTGGGTGAATTGTAGTTGTTATGTTTCCCTAGGTTGTTGTAAGATTTAACACTCGCAGACAAGAGTGCAGCTCCAGGGATAAGACCAGTTTTTCCAAGGGCTAGAGAACCCCTGGGCTTAGTTTAGATTACCCACCCCCCTGCCCTCGTTAGCGGCACTTTTTACTGGTACAGCCAGGACAGCCTCAGTGCCGGAGCCTCCCACCAACAAGAAAAAGCTCAGGGGCCTGCCTCAGTGGCCACAAATGCAGGTACGATGTGAGAGAATGTCTGTGATAAGAGACAATCAAAGTGGTAGGAACTGTGAAAAATCTATTGTGCAGGAGGTGAAAGGGGAGAGATTAACTCAGTAAGTTGTCAGCTCATTTTCTTACTGTGCTATCATGAGCTTTAACTAAACATAAAAAAAAATCTGTTTGATCTCCTGTATTGGAGATGTATTTCAAGGCCTGTATCTGTCACTGAAATCTACAAAGTGTGCTTCAGCTATAAATCTCTATCCTTGAATGTACACATGCAATTATCTTAGAGAGATCTGGCTTCCATAAAAATGACAATTGTCATTCCTGGTCTTGCTTTCCTTCGTACAAATATAAAGTTTATGTTTAAAAAATAACCTTCAATGGATAGGTAACAGAAATTTATGCCATTATCATATTAAATGCCATATCCTTAAACATCTTTTAGTAGGCAGGAATAAACAATCCTTTTACTTAAACTTTATTTCTTCCAGTGGGCCAGCCCTAAAAAGTCATCAGTGAAATTACTTTACAAATTAAATGTTGTGAGAGTCCGTGGGTTAGAGCCAGTTTGGATTTGCATGCATCCTGACCGTGATGGTGTTTCTAATTATGAATATAATACTGGTTTGAGACAACGTGCTGTTTCCTCCAAGCTGCTATGCTATTATCCAAAAATTGTACAAATTCTGTCATTGCCAGGCTCAGTTTTCCAAAGCACCCCAAGTTCTTACTGTTTGATGTCTGTGCTCTGTATGTGAGACCTGGTCATGCCTTCAAGTACAAGAGCTTAAACTAAAAATAAACTTAGGAAAAATGAAATGTAAGTCAATATGGTAGGAATGAATAGTCATTCAAACTCTCAAGAGTTTTGCACTCATGTAAGTCAGCCCATCATTCTGTGGGGCAGGGATTGTGCCTAGCTGACTGTGTGGTACATTGTAGGTATTAATACACATTTATTAAGGACTTAATATTATAACAGGGCGCTTAGGTGGCTTAGTCGGTTGATTGTCCAACTCCTGGTTTCAGCTCAGGTCATGATCTCATGGTCATGAGATTGAGCCCCGGGTCGGCGCCGTGCTGGGCATGGAGCCTGATTCAGATTCTCTCCCACCCTCTCTGCCCCTTCCCTGCTTATGCTCACTCCCTCTATCTCTATCTCAAAATATATAAATAAAAACTTAAAAAAAAGAATATAACAGTAATAATGATAGGTTACATATACTGAGAGCTTCCAAGACACAGGACCCTTTACTCATTGTTGCACATCTATCATCTTGGCTTTTTTTTCTCATTAAAACTCTATGAGAGGGAGTGCTTGGGTAGCTCAGTCAATTAAGCATCTGACTCTTGATTTCAGCCCAGGTAATGATCCCAGGGTTGTTGGATTGAGCCCCTCATCAGACTCTGCATTGGGCATGGAGCCTGCTTAAGATTGCTATTCTTTCTCTCTCTCTCTCTCTCTCAAAAACAAACAAAAAACAAAAAGCAAAAAACCCACCTACAACTCTATGAGATAGATTTTACAAATGAGAAGCTAAGAGCACAGAGAAGTGTAATGACCAGCCTAGAACCTCCGGTGAGATAGAGTGGAGCAAACACACAGACACCAGTGGCTTAAATTCGAAGCCCACGGTCTCAGTTATTACATTAGGCTGAATGCAGTTTTGATGGTTCTCTGTGAACTAACTTCCAGCTCAATAGATTTTGTCCCAGTGTTAAAGGTAAAATAATACGTGTTTAAAGTTGTTATTCAGCATCAAACTCAGTACAATATACTTGCTGTACTTTATCCCACTTTAATCCTTCATCAGCTCCAAGGTGGCTGTTACTATTCTGATACTGACAGGAGTAATGAACTGTTGAAAATGTCCAGAACTAGCCCCCGGTCATATAACACCAATGCCAAACAGAGGGTCTGATGGATATGTATGTCCATACACACACACTCACACACACACACATACACACACACGTGATATATATATATATACTCATCATAAATAATAAAATATTATGAATACAATTATATATTAGAGTTTATTTTAAGGACTGAATTGTCTCATTGCTGTCATGGGGCTGACAAGTCCAGAACCCGTGAGGCCAGCAGGCAGGCTAGAGACTCAGCAGGGGCTGACACTGCAGTCCTGAGGCGTGGACGATGGGATTGTTTGTGATGAACTGCCTCTGATGTCCACTAAATATCCCAAACTGCATTTCAAGGAGACTCCTCAGAGACCCACATGGATGTTTTGCAAACTCTATTTAGTCTGTACTACCCTAGACTTGGGCGGGAGAGGCTTTGGGTCAAGGTTTTGTACTTCAGAGCATCTTGCCTTCGTGTTTGTAACCTGCCCCATGAATTATAGCCCGGAGTTGGTGGGGCTTATGGGAATGTCCCACCAGGACCCTATGCCTGCTGTCTAGACAATGATCTAGGTACCCCAGACTCTGGATTTCTTTGCTCTGTGGCCTGAACTTGAACAGTTGTCTCCCCCAAGCTTTACCATCTAAGGATGTACCATAGGAAAAAAAACACAGGTATTTATTTGTGGACTTGATGCTCACAGACTTCATGTGAAGTCATGCTGTAGGAGATGCAACTGGGAATGGTAAGAAACTGTGAGCAGACTAGAGACAGAGTACCACGAGCAGAGAACCAAGAGCTGGCCTAACCTCATTCCAGAATTTTCTATCACAAACTCAGGAGTCTAAGAATTTTAGATTTGAACATGTTCTCGATCCTTACGAATATATGTTTGAAAAAGTAGGAGGGCAGAATGTGTTTTATTTGGTGGTTTAGTTTTATTTATAATGGTTGATTTAAAATATTTAGGTGTACAGTCTCCATTTATACTCTTGTTCTGGGCTCCACAAATTTCAAGGGTGAATTTCTCTTTAGGACCCCTTGATGATCCTTCAGGGTTATGAGATTAAGAGGCTGAGCACACAGGGTTTGGGCTTCCCAATCCCATTTTTAGTCAGAATAGTGCTCTTATTTGTTTCTCATGTCAGATTTTATTGTAAAAAAATAATTCTGATGGCTTAAAGTGAATGTTTAAAAACACATAGGCAATTATATTAAAATTTAAAGTGACTTTAGAAGTCTTCTACTAAAACTTCCTGATTTTGCTAATGAGAAAACCAAGAATTATAGATGGTGAGAAAACTCCTTGCCTAGTGCTCTTTGCTATCTTGGTTATGGGTATGTCTTGGCTCTGCCAGGCTTGGTGAAGACGCAGTCTGGGATGGAAATATAGCACAGTTCAGTTTTCTTTGAGATACCCAGCACATCTTTTCAGGTACCCCCGATTTTAGTAGCTCAGTTGTCTAGAGTCCTCTCCCCTTGCACCAATGTATTAAAATGTAGACACAACAAGGCTCAACCATTTAGTAAGAATAAAAAGTGTATGGTCCTCCTCCTAAGGACAGTGGGATTTTAAGCCTATTTTCTAATTGTAAAATGAAGTATTTCATAGTGAGCAAATAATGGAGGCATTTTGTGTGTACATCAGACTTGAGTCAGGAGGAGCTTTAGGATTTGATATCTTATATAAAATTTGTACCCATTGGGCTGCCCCTGGAGGTAAAAGGTTATTAATAACATAGGCTACCTAGAAAGAGTTAAAGTTTTTTACTTCTTTCTATTTCTTCAGGTTGCAGAGAGAATCTAAGGGCAATAATCCCACCTAGCAGTGATCTCAGATTGATCATCCCTCTACCCATGAAACAGTAGAATCTCCTTGGAGGATTTCTGGAGACTAGGGGTGGACCTGTTCTGCAATAGCAGAATCTTCAGCTTCCTGCTGAAGAGTCCAACTCTGAGTCCATTCTCCCTGAACTGAGCACACCTGCACAGCCACTACTTTTCTCAGTGCTCCCAGGCCACTCCCCCTTTCTGATGCCAACTATTGTTGCTCCTAGGCCTGCTCTCTTCCATAGCTTTCAGCTTCCATCTCCTCCCACTGCCAACCTCCACACATGGCTGAAGTCTACCTTCAGCAAGGCTCTGGGGCACTCATTCCCACGCATCCACCCTAGCAAGTTTCTATCAACACACATGCAGCAGCTCAGTTCTCGGTCTCTCAGGATGGTGACTGAGCTATGCTGGCATGGTTTAAAGCTTCTATCCCTACACATATAGTTCAGAATCCCCCCCGTCTGGAGGCTTAGGGGGACACAGAACCCGCAGTGGATGACTTTTACAATCCAGGCAGGAAGCCACTCCATATTTGGCTCTTGGCACCATAAGGTATGAGGCCTAGAAGGACAGTGGGAAGAGTGCCCAGAGAACATGGAGAAGAACCTTAGATACTGGTTTGTGAAGTTCAGGACATCGTCTTCTAATATGCATGTCAGTGTGAGTAGGTAACCAGGTTCTAATGAGATATGCTAGAAAAATCTGTTTCTGCTGCTTATAGACTGATTGATTACATACTACTGGTTACATACTATTTTCTCTTTATATTCAGGCTTCAGAGTTTGTTGCCTAATTATTATAATTTTTTAAAGGAGGAGCATGATTGGGGTGCCTGGATGGCTCAGTTGGTTAAGTGTCCGGCTTTGGCTCAAGTCATGATCTCACAGTGTGTGGGTTTGAGTCCCGTGTTGGGCTCTGTGCTGACAGCAGCTCAAAGCCTGGAGCCTGTCTTTGGATTCTGTATCTCCCTCTCTCTCTGACCACCCCCTGCTCATGCTGTCTCTCTCTGTCTCTCAAAAGTAAATTAAAAACATTAAAAAAAATTTAAAGGAGGAGCATTATTAATTGCCCTCAACTTTAAAAAAATACAATTAAAAAACCTGAGTACATATCCGAAATGTAGTAGTAACGAAAGATATTCTTAACAAAACTGCATATGTAGTTTATATACATACTTTGAAGTTCTATGATATTTTGGCTACATGTATTATA
Source organism: Suricata suricatta (assembly GCF_006229205.1). Classification (NCBI taxonomy): domain Eukaryota; kingdom Metazoa; phylum Chordata; class Mammalia; order Carnivora; family Herpestidae; genus Suricata; species Suricata suricatta. The sequence continues at coordinate 70,078,566 of NC_043707.1, forward strand.
AAATATATAATATTAATAATATATGATTTGAAATAATGCATAATTTATTAAATAGAGTATAGGTTTGTTCTCTGAATTTGAAGTAAGGTTAAGAATAAATCAGGGGACAATAAAGCTGCTAAATAATTGGATTTTCTCCCACATTTCAGGTGGAAGAGAACAGAACCCTGCCTTCCTCCTAAAGACTCACCTGGCTTGTTAGAGAGGTTTTAAGTGTTGTGGTAAAGACCTGGCCTCTGCAGCCTCATTGTATGGGTTCCTATCTGTGATCTATTACCCACTGAACAAATTACTTAACCTTCCTGGGACTTAGTCTCCTCAGGTGTAAAATGGAACTAACAGCAGGAGCTCCTGGGGGGCTCATTAGTTGGGTGTCCAACTCTTGGTTTTGGCTCAGGTCATGATCTCATTGTGAGTTTGAGCCCTTCTCGGGCTGTGCGGTGATAGCACAGAGGCTGCTTGGGATTCTCTCAGTCTTTGTCTCCCTGCCTCTCCCCTACTCACACCCTCTAAATAAATAAATAAATAAGCAAAAACTTTTCTTAAAAAAAAGAAGGAAATAACAACAGACCCTACATCACACAGTTGATGTAAAGCTAAATCTCTTACATATTTTTTTTTTTTCTAAATCCGATTTCTCTTACTCAAAATGATAGCAGAGTTGGGAACTCAGATAGTAAGAAAGTTGTTCAAAGTTCTTACTAGGGACTGCCATACCTTATTTGTGATGAGTTATGAACAGAGATCACTGATATCCCATGGAAATATTAAATATCGTTAACTGAAGGCTTCCAGAGTCCAGACTCAATAGTTGTCTATTTACCCCGGTCAACTCTCAGATTAAGTTTGAAGTTATTGTAAATGTCATTTTCTCTTTGAACAGAAAGCCAAGATTGGATTAAGCTGGGACTGTTAGCAATTGCAGATTGTATTTATTTGGACCTAAGCATGTTTCTTTAAGTTTCACGTTATATGTACACACACGTGTGTGTGTGTGTGTGTGTGTGTGTGTGTGTGTGTGTGTGTGTGTATAAATCGAAGCAAGTAGTAAAATGGAATACTCAGTCTACCTGGGAACACTGAAAAGTGAAAACTTCTACAGAAGACTGCAGCCTGGGCACCATTATTCACCTGGTGACAGGTACCCGAGCTGTAGATACGGTATCTGAAAGGAAATAAACAGTCTTACACATGCAAACCTTGCAAACAAAATACTAAAAGTGATAGCTGTTGTCACTTCTCTAGCAACTTTAACAAAATTCTTGCATTCCACTGAATTAAGTGGGAAGAGCACTGGGAATTCTAGATTCTAACTCTGCCTTTGCCTCTGAGCACCTTTGTGGCTTTAGACTGGTGACTTCATCTGTCAAAGCTTCAGTTTCCTTATGGAGAGATTTGACTAAATGATTTACAAAGCATCTTTTAGCTCTGAATTCCGTACAGAATGAGGAATTTGAAGGAAGATGGAGACAATTCAATTTTAATAGGAAATAGAAATTGTGTGACTTTGAAATAAAAGTACCAAAAGAAATGAAATAAAAATTAAACTCCAGGTTAAATTTCTTAGAAATATGTAATTATGTAACATTTTTTAAGATGTTATGTACTCTTGCCCAGTAATTTATAGTTTTATACATATTTTTCAGCAACATCTGAAAAATATAGAGAGCTTTGCTAACAACTAGCAATCGTCATTTCTCATATCATGCTTCCACTTCTCTCTCTTTTTGAATGTGAATATAAAGTGGAGGAGAGGACGTTCCTTTTCTTGGGGTTCCGTGGTTTGACTACAAGTCCCAGAATATGTCACAAAAGAAAAGCAAAGTTTATGGTCTGGGTTAAGCTTTAAACCTGGTCTTTGTTGTTTGAATTGCTAAAGTTCCTAGGATCTTTATGTTTTTAGAATCCTACTTCTTGTTAACTAGACAAGATATTGAAATTTTATGGCTAAAAATGCTTTATGGCCTCCTAATTGAAAAAAATAATCTCCATATTACTGTACGATCACTATATGTCAGACACGGTGCTAAGCACTTTCTAAGTCCTCACAATCTATTGTAGGAAGTACTATAAAAACCCATTTTTACAGAAGAGGAAATAAGAATGCAGATATTTTCGTCACATAAATTCTAAATGTGAAAATTGGGAATCAAAACCTTTGTCCCTTTGGCTTTAAACTCTATCATTTTCTTTAACGTAACTAACAAGGCTGTGAATGCTTAGTTTCCTACAGTTTATTTTAATTTAAATATGTACCATGTTACTGAAGTTTTTTATAGTTGATAGATTTAGTTCTTCTGAGCAGTATATGTATTCTTTGCTTTTATGGTGCTAAATCAGACGAGGAAATATCTTCCGATCAATGACTATATCTTGATAGTACCATCTTTCATTTAAGAAATACAACCTAAATGCACTTACTGTGTTCCAAGCACCAACATTTTACAGATAACAACCTAATTAATTTTCATTCTAATAAAACGAATAAATACTATTATTATATACCATGTTACAGATGAGAGAAAAACACCAAGCCACACCAAAGACAGGACACCGGCCCAACATCCTACGGCTAATAAATGACCAGAACTGAAACTCAAGTAGTCTGGCTCCAGTCTGGGATTTTAACTAGTTTATTACACTTTAATGCTTAAACAGTTTTCAATACTATCTTCTCCCTTCACAGTTTTAAATGTTTAAGCTGGAACTGCTCTGTCTACCAACAGTGCTCACAGGACTGAGGAGTGGCTCACACAAGAATCACCAGAAACATTCCCCGCACTTGAGAATCGGCTGCATACCAGACACTGGACAAACACCACAGGCAGCACAAGCTACAGAACAACAAATACAGCTCTATCAGTCTTTTATTGCATCCGATGAACACCACAGCCGGTTTGGTGGTGATCTTTTTCGATGGTTCTGCAGCGACAAGAATTCTGGGAAGGAAAGGGGCGGTAGCGTAGCATTCACCATTGAATTTCTATGCTTGTTATTAAGAGTTCATTTTCCCCACTGTGGCAGCCTTTCCCAAAGGCTTCTACTTCAAGTTTGAGTTCTTGTCTCCAGTCTTTAGATGAGCTCCTTAGTTGAGAAAGTTCAGAGAACGTGAGGGCCATCGGCTCACTGTTTGGTGGGGGGGGTCCTGAAAGGTGGGTGACTTGGGCAATGTACCAACTATATCAATTGCCACCCCCACTTTTTCTTCCCTCTACGTTCCTTACTCCCCACAGGGTGCCTAAGAAAACAATCATGTTATATTAGCTTAGCTTTATGGAAAAACTCAACTAACATATTTAACACACTGGCTACGGATTCATTAAAAACTGCCTTGCAAAGTTGGCCCCGATACTAAGCAATATGAAGAGGAGGAAGCAAATTGTATTGAAAATCAGGAATTTCCAGCTGTTAGAATGAAACACCCCAACGGCTGTGGAAGATGTAATGCCTCAAGAATGGAAGGAAAGTGCTGACGATCCGGCATTTCTGACGGCACCCACAGTTAGTAGATATGCGGGTGATCCCGACGAGCTAAGGCTTCCTTCACAGCTGGGGGACAGATGCTGTAACTGTAGTAATAGTGGGTGCGTAACGAGACCCCAGCAAGAGGGTACGTGACAGGGATGGAGCTTTCCTGAAGACATGAACACCAAAGGCGGATGCTAGTAGAGGACATAGTCAATCAGCTTAGCTGGCGATGGCAGGCTCCTGCTGTGATAAAAAAAATATGAGGCAAAATATGAAGAAAATCTGATAAAAAGCATATTTTTAAACTGCTGTGTCTGAGACAGCATGGTTTAGTGCTCGTGCTCTCTCCATAGCTCAGCTGCAAACTGAGCTGGCTCTGAAAACCTCTCCCTGCTTGGGAAGGCTGCTTCTCCAAGACAGGGCTGACATTTTTGGCGCGGTCGTCTGGAGAAGTTTGCGTTGGCACCCTCTGGATTGAAACTGGACTCTGGATAAACAAAGTTCTGCCGTTCCCAGTGCTGCCAGACCCTTAAACTCCATAAACATCAGTATTCATCCCCCCACACCCCCTCATGAAAATGAAAAGAAAATGAAACTGTATTGGAGATTGTTTCCCTTGAATAAACACCAAACATACTCTAAAAACCAAAGCTGCTCTCCTCTCTGATATTAAACCCAGTAATTACGCTATGAAACCTAAGCCTATAAATTCAAGCTTGGGAAGGTAAAATTGTGGAGAGGGAGAAACCGGTAAAATGTGTCCACTCGGCACATGTATAGACCTTTTTCTTTTAAATGCTCATCAGTATGATATAAACCTTACTCTAGTTGCAGGGAAAATCATTACACCCACTGTTTCGACGATGTACCTCCCTTTGTACTCAGAATGCTGGACTCAAAATCATAAGCGTTCTAGATCCAAAGAAATTGATGTACTTCGATACGTTAGAGTTTGTGTGTCTGGGAATGTGTGTTCTCCCCCATATCTGAATTGATGAAACCATTGAAAATAGATGGAGAAGTTGTGACATCCTAACAAGTAGCTGGTTTAGCAAGAGGTTAAGTGTCAGAAGAGACACGGTGTTGTTTTAAATCAGGCCCAGTTTTTGGTTTGTTTGCTCAGGTGGCCACTGTCCTCCACGATGAAATAGTATCATTCGGGCCTCCTCAGCCCACTGGTTACAGTGACATTCTTCCTTGGGATATGCAGAATGGCATTCTGGCAACAGGGCTTCAGAACAATTAGCTGGAAACAATGGCAAGAAGATTTTTTTTGTCTTAATGCTTTGTCTTTACTCTGCCTCATTCTGAAAGTGGCATTAATTTGCTAATGATAAGACCCTTGACTTTCAGGTCAGAATCCATTTAATTCATTTAATGTTTTTTTTTGTTTTTTTTTTTTTTACTTTTTAAATTTATTTATTTTGAGAGAGCACAAGCAGGGGAGGGGTATGGAGAAAAGGAGAGAGAGACTCTGAATCCGTCTCCATGCCCTTGGCACAGAGCTCAATATGGGGCTCAAACCCCACAAGAACCGTGAGATCATGACTTGAGCCAAAATCAAGAGTCTGACACTCAACCGACCGAGCCACCCAGGCGCCCCTTAATTCATTTTTTGTTTTAATATAGAGACAGGTTTGGAATAGTTTGGACCATTAAAAGTAAACTTTTTAAGATAAAATTTTTCTTGTGCTCAAGACAAGAAAGACCTCATCCTGTTTAGTGGCATGTTTTATACACCCGAGAGGATAAAGCTAATATAGCACAAAATAAATGTCCTCTCAGCCCACTTGGCCAGATTTATCCTTTAGAACTGGATTCCTCAATTTTGTATTTAAAGGGAATTTGTCTGCTCGTCAGGATATTTCTTTGTACTTTCATCCTTTCTCCCCAATCTATTCTATTAACAATATCTTTCGCTCTCTTTCCAGAAAGATGCGATTAGGTTCTTATCTTGCTTTTTTTAATGTGGCTTTCTGCTTCCTTAATTTAGGTCACAGTTGCATTTGTGCCAACTAGGGCCTTGTACTGGACCATCTCGCCGCGTCTATGGCTGCATTTGGTGGATTGCAAGGTCAATGCCTCCCAGCTCTATGTGGGGCATACCCCTTCTTGCTGACCCAAATTGGAAACAATTTAAACTTTGCTTGTGGCCGTTTCTTTCTCTTCCACATTCTATTTCTATGTGTTCTCAAGCCTTCTTATCCTCAGGCAAAGATAGATGAGAGTCACCACTTTTTATTGTCATGGTACCACAGGGTGTTTTATTCTGCAGATGATAGTCTTTCACACACCTGTGAACACACAGATAAGCAGGATGGTGCATAAGAACTCTTTTATTAAAGGCTAAGATATGCCAGAGATGCAGCTGTGTGGGGCCGTGGGCTCCCATGCCAGGAAGGCTTCCTTCACTCTTTGTTCCAACTTCTTGTGTAAGAAAGCATTGCTTTAATGCTTAATTTTGACAATTGCCTGTTAAATCCTCTGCTAAAATGACACACTACAGGATCTATCCTAAGAGCAAATGTAGAGCAAAATCATAAGCCCAAGCAGATATAAACCACATTTCTGAGTTGAATGGTAAATATAAGAGTCCCAACTTTCAGACATGCAGATGTTTATAAATTGATAACAATTAAAACAAGAGCTTGTCATGTAAGAGTGGGGGCAATTGTGATTGAGGTGCAACTTTCAAAAACTATGTGGCCAAATGACAATTTCACACTCAGGTAATGGCAGGGGGTGGGTTTATTACAGAGAACAGGAATTGGGTAAAACAGGAATGTGAGAAGAAGAGAGGCAGAAAATGAATAATTAGAAAGGCCCACCGGTGGCTTTGGGGTCTCCTTGTCATAGTGTAGGCACTAGGTAAATGAATCCTGAAAAATCAGATGATTATTTGATGGGGTTAATGTGTATGTTGGGTCTCAGACACAACCAAGAACACAGTATAATCAGTTTACTTATAAATTTTAATTGGGTTGGGCAGAGCAAAGTAGGAATGAGCACTAATTGTAGTCATCCACACTCACAATGGATAGATTTGCATATTGAAATGCTTCCTCCTCTGTTAATCCAAAACAGCAGATATATCTGACAAAAAATGCCTCTATTAGCTGTGTGGAATTGCCTTCATCATAAAAACATCTATTTGGGAAATAAAGGAACGAGGAAATAAAGGAACAAGCGTTCTGCATTCCAATGAGGGATGAATTTGGATTATCTTAAAGGTTATGTCACCAAGTACTGGTCAGGTGACATATGTTTCCCAACAGAATCCTACACAAGTAGAACAGACCATAACAACGAGGCACAAACTAGACACAGAGTGTACTCACTCTAATGGATAATCTGGATCATGATGCATCTGATGCGTCTGCATTTACAAAACTTCACAGTGTTGAAATGACTTGAGCATGGGTTATAATTAATTAGATTTTTAAAGTATTCTACATTATTACTCTTTAGTATCTTTATTAAGACTTAGGAGTCACCTTTGAATCATTAATGGACAATTTACAAACAATAGAAGAGTATCTTCTAACGACCTGTTTCCAGAATTCTATTTGTATATGCTGGTTTTGTTAAGATAAATTAAAGGGCACATACAGACTTGTAAACTATGAATTTGTGAAAAAGTAATTGTTAAGAATCAAAGGAAGAATTAGAGAAATATTACAATAAAATCCTTCTTCCCTTCACAGAGAAAGTAGTGGGAAAAAGGCACAATTTGCTCAGTTACTCAATCTTTTTTCAACTAATTCCCCTGACGTTTACCCCTCCCACTCACCTGCTCTTAAAATATATGACCCTAAAGTTGACACTTTTTTAGATGAAGAGACCTACTCTTATTTCTAGTATTTCAAGCTGCGGATTTCCCTCTTGTACTTTAGTGGTCCGTCCATCACCATCTGCTTTCTAATTTCCTGACTTTTCTCATTTGTTTTTTCTGATCTATTTCTGCTCCCTTTTTGAGTTTTACTAAAACTGTGTGGTATATGTATATATACACATCTTCTGCACAAACGGGAACCATGAGAGAGAAAGGAGGTAGATTCACAGACTAAGTCAGCCATTTTGAAACAAGTTCTTATAAGAAAGATCCCTTAGAGAAAGACATATCACAGTGTTGAGGTAAAAAGTGGTAAGGAGATTAAAGAACAGTGTTGTACGTTTTCTTAGAAGTTCTGTACATTTTCTATTTTACCATATTTTCTATATGTCCTTATGTTGAACCATTTTCTGATTTTTACACCTTTATTTTACTCTATCTTATCTGCTAATACAAGTTCTTTCATTCTCCTTCTTTAGTTTTGACTTATTAGTGGTAAGTTTTTCTCTAAATGATCTTGATCTTTTTTTAACATTGATAAAATTTTATTGACTCTGGGTACAGATGTAACCAACTGGTCTTTGACATGTAAAGATAGTAATCAAATAATTTTATCATCATTTCAAGTCATCCATATTTTAAGTTAATAAACTAGTTTTATAAGAGATACAATAATATTCCACAGCCTTGGGAAGACTTAGTCATGGGACTTAATTTATAAGGAGGGATAGAAGATATGTTAGAGAAAATTTTCAAATTTACAAAAGATATATCAAAATTCATGCTGTATAATAAAGATTATAATAAATCTAATAAATATAACAAATCACTTTATACATTCCAGGCTTCTGTCTTTTAGTAAAATTTTATATTTCTGGGTTTTTTATATATAAACTGCTTATATTTTGATAAGCTTATTTCTAGATATTTTATATTTCTTATTTCCTATTAAGAATTAGATATTTGTGGGGTGTCGGGGTGGCTCAGTTGGTTAAGCAGCCGACTTTGGCTCAGGTCATGATCTCACAGTTAATGGGTTTGAGCCCTACATGGGTTCTGTGCTGACAGCTCAGAGCCTGGAGCCCGTTTTGGATTCTGTGTCTCCCTCTCTATCTGCTCTCTTTCTGTCTCAAAAATAAACTATAAAAAAATTTAAGACAAAAAGAATTATATGCTTGTTTCACAATAATTTTCAACTAGTTTTTATTGAAATATATAAAAGTTACTTTTTTATATATTTTGTAAATGATCCAGTTACTAAAGTAGATCATATTAATTTGAATATGTTTTACTGATTCTTTTGGGTTTTCTTAAGTATAAACTTATAGGTAAGAAATTGTATCATAGGTAAGTAATTTCCTCATCTCAAAATTTATATCTCTCATTTCTTTTCCTTGTTTTTTTCAGAAGCTAGAATTTCCAGTGGCGGTAGTTTTTCATTCTTGTCTTGGTCATTACTTAATAATATTGCCTTTAGTATTTAACAATTAAGCATGATATTGGCAGGATTGATTGATGATTGATTGATTTTATTATTCCTCTTTGTCAACATAGCTGAGAGTTAATTATAGAGATACAGAAAGTAAAACAAAGAACACTGATAAATTCAGTGCAATCCCAATAAAAATACTTGGTGACATAAGTAATTCTGAAATTTATGCAAGAATGTGAATTCTTAAAAATATCCAAAAAGCTTTTACAAAAGAAGAACAATGAGGAGAAATTTCTTCTGCCTCATAGTAAATATATTTATGAAATAAGATAGCAAATATAACTATAAAATTATGATAAAGCGTTCATTCATTTACTCAGTATATACTGACTATAGATTTGCTAGATTTAGTAGATAAAATATAGGACACCAGTTAAACTTGTATTTCAGATAAACAACGAATACTTTTTTAGTGTAATTGTGTTCCATGCAATACTTGGAACACACTTAAAAATACATTTTTTTTGGAAATTCAAATCTAACTGGAAGTCCTACGTTTTATATAGCACCTCAACTCAATACCTATATGTATATAGATGTATTCTAGGCAAATAACTTCCGTGTCCCAATGTTTATATCTACTATTACTTTAACTTTTTTGTAAAGAGGCTAGATTTCCAGTGGTGATAGTTTTCATTTTTGTCTTGTTCTTTATTCAATAATAATGCCGTTAGTACTTAACTGCTAAGTATTTAACCATATATATAGTACATTTAACCATATATATGTAGCATGTATATATACATAGATATGCATATACATGTATACACACATATATAGATATATGGGGAGCAATATGGAGAAATGAACAAAATTTCTGCCCTTAGAAATAGCAAAAATAGCTCAAAACAGATCTGAGTGTATTCCAGCACCTACTATATAATAAAGATAGTATTTCGTTAGTTGAAAAGCAGATAAATTCTTTTTTAAAATATCAATGGTATAATTTGCTTTCCAGTGAAAAGAAACCTAATAAAGCCAGACATCAAGTTTACACTACAGGCAAAAAAGAAAGAAAAAGATCTATGAAAATATTTTCATTGTTTTAGGATGAGCAAGGTATTTCTAAGAAAGATGCAAAACTGAAAATATACAAAGAAAAATATTGGTAGATTTTACATTAATTACAATTTATTTTCAACAAGTCTATTAAAGATAAGTAATACATTGATGGGTAGAAAATATTTGTAGCATATGTAAGAATAAAGTATGAACTGTCAATATTAATTTATAAATAATCCCAACAAATCAAGAAGAAAAGAAAAAAAAAAAGGAACTATGGAGAAACTACATAAATAGAAATTTTAAAATCTATTCATAATTAAGAAAATTCAAATCAATAATGACAAGTTACCAATGTTCTCTTTTCAAATTGATAAGAACAAAGATGAAATATGTGGCATTGACAAATGTGGGGAAATGTGCATTCTGTGAACTATTTTGGATGATCTACAGTGATGTGGCACATTTGTTTTAGAGACTGCTTGGCCATTATTTAACAATATTTTTCTCAGGTTCTCTTTGGTTCTGAAATTTCACTTTTAGAAATTTCACTTATTTAAATAATTACACATACACATAAATATAAATGTCAGTGATCATAATTGCCTCATTGTTTATATTAAAACATAGCAATAACCTACATATCCACTGTAGTAGGCTGGACAATGGCCTCCAAAGTGATCAGGTTCTAATGTCTGGAACCAGTGATTGTTACTTTCTGTGACAAAGAGAGGGCTATAACTTAGTTATAAATACAACTCATAACTTATAAAATAAGGTATAGTTTAAGTTAAATATCTTGAGATGTGGAGATTCTCTTTGATTATCGAGATGGGCCCTTTTCAATCAGGATTATCCTTAGAAAAAGGAGGCAGAGAAAGGTTTGACCCACACAGAGAAGAAGGCCATGTAAAGATGGAGCAGAGAGACATTTGATGCTACCGGGGTTAGGGGTTGGCGTGATGTAGCTACAAGTCGAAGGATGCCAGCAGCCATTTGCAGCTGAAGGAGGCAGGAATGGCTTCTCCCCCAGTGCCCCTGGAGAGAGGGTACCCCCATGCCGACAATGCGATTTCAGCCCAGTGATACGGACTTCAGATTTCCAGTCTCCAGAGCAATGAAAGAATGAGTTGTTTTAAGTCATTTAGTTTGTTCTCACTTGTTACAGTGGCCACAGGAAAATAATAGCCTCACAAAAAGAGAAATGGTTATATAAATTGTTATGTCCAGAGATGGGAATTTAATCGTTGCACCAAAGGGTGTGTCTATTATTTGCATGGAAAAATGTTCTAAGACATAAATCGCTATTGCCTACTATTTATGGCATAATCTCATGTATGTGAAAAAAGTAAACCCATATTTGTATACATATAAAAATGTAGATAGGTACTAGCATAGATATTATTTTTAAATATAATGCAGAAATTACCCATAGGAGTATAAATTGCAGGAGAAGAAAGGGAATTTTCATAGTACTCTGTTATTTAGGTATTTTGTAAAATGCATATATTTGTATATTATTTGTATCATTTTTTATATAGGAAGATGTGATCGGTGTTTCCTCCAAACTACATTTTTACAGACTTCCAGTATGCAATCTCTTTGAATGCTTATTTAATGTTTGTCTCCTTCACTAGACTTAAAGTTGCTTGAGAGTAAGAACGTCACCTGTCTTGTTCACTTTTGTCTCCAGCACCTGATGCGTTGCTGTCACATGTTATTCTCTGAAAATATATATATGGGATGAATGATGGGCTGTAACATCTATCAGTAGCAGCCAAAGGTGAGCACATTCATGAACTGACAGCAAAGACAGGCAGAGCCTTAAGAAATGACAGCATATACCTTCGTTTGTTCAGACCTTCCCTCCAAAAATATGACAGCAGCAGCAGCTTAAGCAGAAAGACACACCCAAATGTCCCACCTCTCTTTCCATCAGATAACAAGCTCACTGTCATAAGCTTGGAATATTCTGAGGGGATCCCAGCTGGTGTGGCTCTGCCCGCCATGCTGAAGACAGAGCCTCGTCATTCAGAAGCAGTATAGTGAGTCAGTGCTTGCAGACACGGGGCAGATCCAGAATGGCATTTGTAGAAACAAGTATGACTCCTTTCCTGCAGAAGTTTCCAGAGCAGATGCCAATGTCTTTGCCATTCATTCACCCTTGAGGAAAAAGGCTTGCTTGACTGAAGCAAGGTAGGGAATCAAGCCAATTGACCTCCTTGTGTGGTTAGTGTTCCCTGCCACCCCCCACCCCTCCACCCCCACCCCCGTGCCTAGCATGGACAGGGTCTCTGGTGGATGAGTACATGAAGGCTCTGGGGCATAATGAGTTTAAGAAAAATTAGCCTAAAAAAAAAATCACTTAGCTCTCAGATGTCTAGTGATATTTATAGAAGTTGTGGGTTAAATTTCACTTCACTGACTTTGTCCTTTACATTGACAAGTTAGATAAGATGATCTCGTCTTAAATAATCTTTTGTGTTTAGGTATTTCTCTGGCAGTTTTGTATTACAGTTTAAAAATAGACTACCCTATGCCTATACTCATGTTGGCTATGGTATTTTGAACTTGATTTCTGAGGTTGCTGACAGCTTTTGAAAGATTTAACAACTGGCAGCCAGAAAAACTCCCATCAAACGTGTTCTATGAAATTTTTTCTCCTGGAGAAAAAAGAGAGAGAGACATTATTTAAGAGATAATATATTGCAATAAAAATATGGTTATGCAATAATGGTTCATTAATATGACAAATCATAACATAACCTTTCTTATTAAATGTAAAAAGCAATTTATTGAAATGAAGACATCTTTCCTATGGCGCATTTCCATAGTCATTGGTTTGAAAGGTTTCTTTTTTATTATTATTCAAAACAGTCATTTTGATTTGCACAGGAGATAACAGTTGTTCATGACATTTTTATTTCTGCATAAACAGATTTCCATTTTGGCGAAGGTTAATACGGTAGGAATTTGTTTTTACTTTTGGATACACTATGATACCACTCGAGCACTTGGTTTGGTGTGGAACCGCTCATTTATCCTTTATGCCTTTACGATCTTGTCAGTGCCGCATGTCTCCCTTAGTTTTTCTAATCTAAAATAATCCCAGTGAAATCCTTTGATTGTCTGTTTGGACCTGCTCCATTCCTAAAGCAGGAATGTAATGGGCTTTATGGCACTTACTTGGGAGTAATTTATCCAGCAGAGAGACTATAGATACTTGTTTTAATAAGAATATGCTTTATGGTAAGTGGGGACTGCTATTTAATTAGCCAAAGGGAAAGTAGTTCATGATACAATCTGTTACAATCATCTTGGACATTAAACAAAAAGTCAGGCTAAGTTATTTATGTACATGCACTTTATTTGTAGTTGCTTTGAGCAAACCTCTTCTCTGAAACTTTATAGCATTTTCTGAGTGAGCTGAATTGTGGTATGGGAGGAATTGGGTAAGAAAAGGACATGAGAGCATCCTATAAAATTTTTGAAAAAGAAACAGAAGGTTTACTTATTGCTATCAAGGTTGTGAGTACAGGCATACCAAATGGAAAACAGACAGAGAACTGTGATTTATCCTCTGCCATTTGGTGCATTTGGTGGAAAATTGCCATCCTTAGCACATAGTTGGTGGGAGAATGCTGTGGAGTGTTAGTAAGGCATTGTGTGTGTGTGTGTGTGTGTGTGTGTGTGTGTGTGTGTGTGTGTTTCCCTTAGATCTCCATTGCTTCCAACAGGAACATGCTTCTGAAAATTCACAGTTATGGTCTGCTATATTTATAAAAAATAAAGGAAATAAGGAAATATATTTATAAAAAATTTAAAAAATTAAGAAATTCAATGAAGACCTAACCATTTCAATTCTTAGAACAAAATTTAGCACATGGACACATTTTAAGAAATCTTCCTTTCCTAATGAAACTATAATAATGATATAATAGATGTAAGTAGTCTCCTTTTCTAGTTGACTAACATGTAGTTGACCATTCAAAGGATTGCCATAACAGTATGTATGGATGGATGAAAAAAAAACAGAAAAAAGGTAACAAAATATGAGACTATATTCCTAGGATATCACCTCCTAGGTTATAGTTTGTTGAACAGTTTTATATCTTTTCTCTCTTCCCTGTGTAAACTGTTGTAAGCACAAAGAAGTCACCTGTTGTAAGCACAAAGAACCCAGGAGCTAGAATCTGAAGACAAATACAGCTCTGCTATATTTTACCCCCAGGGCCTTGGGAAACACTTAAACTAGTAAAGTTTATTTTCCTACATGCACTCTCAACTTTGCAGCACCGCAGAGGGAATCACACGAGCTGATATTTGTGTCTTTTGTAAAGCGAAGGTCTAGTGTAAGTTAGCACTTGCTTAAAAAACTGCTTGAGCATCAGGTTTGGGTTATAGTCATGTATGCACATCCCTGTACAGCATCTTCTACACTATCGGGGCTTAGAAGCAGTCCTGAGTACTCTCTAAATGGTCTTTAGTTTTCTGTATCTGTTTCCTATACCACCATTATTTTGTCCGTAATAGATAATCTTGTTCTTTTCAAAATGACTTTAAAAACCACAACTCAAAAAAAGAGCTCTAAATCACAGTTTGACTCTGTCATTTAAGCAACCAAAGCACTGTCTTCACAATGGCCTATCAGTAGTAGTGCAAAGATGTGGTGCCCACACTAGGGTCATAAGGAGAACACAGTGGGCAAAGGACTCTGGTGCCCATGAAGTAAGTCAACGTTAAGGGCTCCCCTACCTGTACCATTGTATCATTTTCATATCATTTTTATTTTACACGCTTAGTTTCTCTTTACCATCGTCAGGTTTTCTCCTTCTCTCTCTTATCTCTCTCTCTCTCCCCTCAGTTCTCCTGGGGAAATCTTTTCAGCTGCCTAAATGAAAACCCCAAAGATGGCTGCATATATTAAGTCATCTCCTAGACAGCTCGGGGAGGCTACAAAAGGTTTTGGAATCATTACTGGTTCAACAATTGACTGCCGCATGGTCCCAGTCATCAGGAAACAGAGGCAGCGGAGTGGCCCCTTGAAAGGAGAGCCTGACTGAGCCTGTGGATAGTACTCTTAACGTAAGGAGACAGAAAAGGAAATACTAAAGACCGAACTTTCCTTCAACTCTGTGGTCTCACACATCCCTCAGTAACTTGGAAAGTTTTCTGACATGAGACATTGTGCAGAGTGAGCTAGTCACTCCCTTTCCTCCTCCTGAAGACGTGTAAACAGCTGGTACTTGCAATCCCCTGGCTGGAGAGAAGTAAATGCATGACTGATGTTAAACAAATATAGGCTTGTACCAGGAACTCAGAAATATTACATATACAACATGACAAAGGGCCCAGCATGGTTCATGGTCATTTCAGGTGTTAAGTGTCAAGCTTTGGGGTATCAGAGTTGATTTGTTTCAAGGCTGTTTTTTGTTTCTTCTTTGGAATTCTTTAGGTCATTTTGCTACAGTTTTCTTAGCAGGGCATCATACAATTGTAAAAAATGTTGATCACCATAATGCTAGTGTTCCTCAATTTTTGTTGGTTTTAATTATAAAATTTGATTCATGTTATCTTAATCTTATCTTGAGAAATCAATGACATATAATTTTTCTCTCAACTCATGGTTGCAACTCAATGGTACCAATGTGAGCTCAGGGGGTCAGGTGGGTGGTAAAACTGAGTGTGAGCTCAGCTTTCGTTAACTACATTTTTCTCCAAGTAAGTACTTGGTGTCCAAAGGTCTTGAGTATGTAATAGGAAGCTTGGATGTGTAGTTTAGACTTAAATGGAGACATCTGATTCATCAAATAACACTTATGAAATGAGTCTGTGTGTCACTGATCTCAGTGGTAAGCAAAGTGAATTAAATACACTGTCCCTGTCCCCTAGGATAGTGTCAGCCTGGCTGACACTGAGGCTTTATAAACCATGGTTGTCTTTGTCTTGTTATGTGGTAGCTACTCAATCAATCTGTTGACAAAATTAAATGAGAAATATAAAATACACTGAAAATCAAGCAAAGATAGGACATGATAGGAATGAACTCAATGGGCTAATTTAATTTCTCTTTTATTGCCAATTCTATAATGCTGAAATTTGTGGAATCCTTAGAGTTTAGGAAATATGGGGTAAATGTCTACCTCTGTACTAGGATTTATGCTTGTATTTACCATGATGCCATTTTTCATATTTTGTGCCTTACTTTTGTGTTTCTTACCAGACTACAAGTTCCTTGCAGAATATCTTCCTTTCATGTCATTTCACCATTTCTTTTTTTTTTTTTTAATCCACACCAGCTTCTATAACTTCTTTAACAGGATAGCAGCTCAATAACTGTTCCACACTGTATGAGTAATGGATGAATGAGTAAATGAATGAATGACCAGAGCTTAGTCCAGAATAGAGCCTGTGTGCATCAAATCCTTGTTGTTCTTTCCACTTTACTGGGGTTATTTAATACCCCATATGATACTCTCTTCTATACAAGCAAACTCCCAGAAAAGAAAATTATGTTACAATCACACTCAAAATGGAGGTCAACCGGAAATTGCTGTGATAAAATGACTATCTTGCATGAACCTACATGTCTTGAGAATAATTAATGTCCTGCATCAGTTGGTGCTTCTGTTGTTCCTGTTTGAAGCCCCTTTTATAGATTTCCTAACATTATTTTTTAATAAGAAAGAGAAAAGTATGAATTATGGAAATTAAAAATATGAATGTTTCTATTTACATTATTGTTCATAGTCATAACCTAATTCTTAAGGTTCTGTGTTAAGAGCTAAGTATATAATCTGAACTCTATTCTACTTTATTTGATAAAACATTTTGCTATTTCTTATTCTGAAAGGGTGGCAAAAATATGTTATTTTACCTGTTTGAGAAGCTGTTAGAAACAATCTTTAAAAACTATTTCCCTTCAAAGCATTCTTGTGTCGGTTCCTTTCTCTCATGTCAGCCGTGAGAAGTGAACAGGACAGATAGGATTATCTCTACTTTGCAGAAAAAACAGAGATTCATGAATTTATGTTCATTTGGTCCTTATATAGGACACTACTGATGCTTGACCCACAGGAGTTGCTAGATCTACAAAACTAACCATAGCTTCCTCTGAAGTAGCTGACGGCCTAGTTGAGGTAATATTGCCCTTAGACTGAGGTGGCCAGGGCCCCTGGACTAGACCCTGAGCTTTAAAAGGCCCTAAATCCCTCTTATGACTGTTCTCACCATGGGGCCAAGGAGGTGTGCTTACCCAGAATTTGAGCCATCCAGTGAAAAAGCCCTACTTCCTGGGCTTGTGCACAGCCTCTTCTTCAGAAGGTTCACCCACCCCAGGGCACATCACTCATCTCTAGACCCAATAGGATTCCAGCCTCAAAGCCCCACAAGATGCAAAGAAGAACAAAGGATGACAAAAGAAGAGTGGACAGCTTAAGACAAACATTAGGGACAGGCCTGAGAAGGAGAGGTGGGGAAGTCAGCAATTACAGCACTACTCGAGGTTACATGGAAGATGGATGTGAACAGAAAATGCTATTGAAAGACTGAAGGAGGACACCACCCAGCTAGGGAATGAGAGTGGAAGAAGGATGTTGGCAAGGCTCTTAGAGAAGAAATTGAGCTGTGGAGGCTGGCTTAGAATTACGTTGTGAGGGCAGAAAAGGAACCAAGGGCTTTTAGTAGAGGGAAAGGTGTGTAAAGGCACAGAGGAGTGAGTCATGTGGAAAACCATGGACCTACAAGTTCTTCCATATGGTTGAAGAAACAGAGAGAGAAGAGCAAAAAAGTTGTAGGGGAGAGATGGATAGTTATTGATATTTTCTGTCTGCATTTATTCCCCTTTTGGGGGAGGGTAATATGAACCTGGTTTTATTTGGATTCTCCCCATTGCCTACAGTTGGGCAGGGCTAGGAGGATGTCCTCCTTTCTGTTAGACTGAAGGCAAAAAGAGTGACAAAATGCTGAAAATTACTGAGGTCCTTGTGTTTACAGAGCATTTCCATGTGGAATAGTCAAGCACCTTCTAACTTAGAGGCCTTTTGAAACAGCATGGTTTCTCCCTGCACCAAATCTCTACAACCTTCCTTTCCAACCTGCCAACACTACACAGCCTTCTGACAGATTTGACTTTTGATGAAGGGACTCCTAGTTGGTGTCATTTGATGAAAATCAAAGAGTCCTAGTCAATATTGGAAGAAAGCAAAGTCTGACTATTAAAGGCCTTGAATGCAATGCTGTGGAATTTGGACTTTATTTTGAAGGCAATGAAGAATTATAAAAAAAGATAGTAACATGAATGAAATGGTTAAATTATTTGCCAAAATGGCTGGCTGCTCCAGCTGACAACTTCGTAAAGATCTGGAATTCTCCACAGAGGTAATACGTTAAACAGGTGGCTCCCAGTAAAAGAAAAACAAAGCAACAATAAACAAAAACATGGTAGCTTTTATTATTCTTCCTATTCTTAAAATGAATGTAGCTTTCCAAATGACTTAATTTTGCTCCTAAATGAATAAATATTGAGCTCTTAGCACTCTCTATTCATATTGTTTTTAGTATTTAAATCATGAAATAGTAATTGTTACCTAGATTAAGTTGTTTGTCAATGCATAGGAGTAGCTTTGTGTATACTTTTTCTTTGTGATTTTCATACATTTTTGTACATACTGAGCATAAATATTAAGAATAGATTCTTTAAGGGGCATCTGGGTGGCACAGTCATTTAAATGTCTGACTCTTGATCTCAGCTTAGGTCATGATCTCACAAGTCATGAGTTCGAGCTCCTCATTGGGCTCCGTGCTGATGGTGCAGAGCCTGCTTGGGATTCTGTCCCTCTTTTTCTCTGCCTCTCCCCCTGCTTGCGTGCTCGCTCTCTCTCTCTCTCTCTCTCTCTCTCTCTCTCTCAAATAAATAAAAACTTAAAAAAAAGAATAGATGCTATAAGAATTAGTGAAGTGAGAATAAACTTGTCCATTCTGAAAGCATGTGTTTAGTATGATTTATCTGTCTACCTTAATAAAAATTATTTTTATATGCTTTAAAGGAGAAAGACAATTTGGGTATGTTTTACTCTTAAAGTAACTTATTCATTCATTTAGCAACTGTATTAAGGTATTTTAATGCAAGGTTCTATACTAGGCACATCTTATGATGACTCACTAGAATAGTTCTCTTAAACATCCAGTGAGAGACAAAGCAACTGTGCACTAAGCATTGTTTTACAATTACTCTGACAATTCTTAGTCTTCTTAAATAAAAGCTCTTCAAACTTTGAGAATACAAATGTTCCAGTGAATTGGAAAATCCAGGAGATTACATGTGACTGTCAGGGAGAGTTTGTGTGTATCTGCAGTTTTTGCAAGTTGGGGGCCTACAAGGTAAGAACGAGACCTTGAGGCCCTTATGACTTTATTAGCTATTGTACTCTGAAGACAACAAGCCTACCTGTTTTGAAATTTACAGTTTCCTGGAGCTTTTCCACAAACAGTTTTGACGTAGTATAGAATACTTGATCAACTGTCACCCAAGGCGATTTGAAGGAAATGCAGGAAATAGAAGGGTCTATTTTGAACCTTGAAAATGCAAGGTCTTCTTTTTCGTCGTGATGAAGAAAAATAAACCCTTATAGAGAAGATCTATGGAAGACCAAGGTTGAAATCCCAAGCTCTGCATTACTAAAATTTCTGGACATCACCTCAAAACTGCTAAGCAGTATTTGCAGCTCTTTGCAAAGCTTGCCAGACGACAACTTTAGTGAGAACTGGAATTTTATGATCGTAGATATTACACCTGACACTATATCATGGTTAAAAATGAATTTGGAAAGATACAAGGACTCAATTAGCAAGGCAATGACGAACAAGCAGCATTCCAGAAATCCTCACTCTATGATACTTTGACATTTATAGCTGTGTGACTTTAAGGAGGATGCCTAATCTAATTCAGTCCCAGTCATCTCATCTTCAGACATAGCTAAGAATACCCACTTCTTAAGATGACTGGGACAATTTCATGAGATAACGTATATAAAGTGCAAAATGAAATTCCTGGCATATACTGGGAGCTGAATAGATGCCGTGTCCTTTCTGTTCTTGTTAGTGCTGCATGTGATTTACTCTCAGGAGAAGGTAAAGCTCTTGTTAAAATGGCATTCATTTTACTGATAATAGAATTAAAAAGTTATCTGCCAATTATTGAGGACCCACTTTGTTCCAGATGAATAATATATTATGTTTATATCGCACAATTACATGAAGGAAGCCTTATTACTTCCATTTTGCATATAAAGAAAATAAGACCCAGAGAGGGTAGATGACTCGAACACGGACATATCACTAGTAAGGGAAGTTGTATGTGATTCTAGGCCTGATCCTAAAGCCAATACCCTTTCTGTCTATGCACACATATCAGTCAGGAGGTGATGATTAGAAGCTGATCAGTCATTTACAGAAATTGTTGTAAGAGTAGATACAACATCAAAAGTGCTTCATCATAAGAGACATCTTAATATTGTCTGGGCATCTTTTCTTATGCCTCTGATGTTTATTAATCATAAACTTTTATTTCTTAGTTTTTTTAAAGTCCCTTGGTTGAAAATTTTCTATTTAAATTCTGATATTTACAAATACACCCATTTGAATTTTCTAAGGAGTTCATTTTCCCATGATGTCTCATTTGCTAATGCACACATACTATCCCTGTACACGGAGAAGTGCAGGGCTTTCTGGTCAAATAGGAGCAGGCTAGGGGATGGATTGAAGCTAGTATTTATACCTTAATTCCCTGGGTTGGAGTGTTAGTGTATGAATATCAGTAGGCCTCAGAATGCAGTCATAGGACATGTTCTCAGTTAACTTCACTATGTCATAAAGAAAGAGTCAAGAATTTTATCCCAGGTCCCTTCATAGGGAGTCGCCTTCTACTTCCTACTGTCAGTATCCTTTACAAGAAGGCTTGATAAGTTCTCCTCAATGATTATAATCTTTTGTACTTGTGTTTTACTGTCAATAATTGTATGTGTGAATATATACATGGATCCACACCTACACCAAATGAGAAGGGCTACATGTTTATTTCCTTCCCCTCAGGGTTTTTCTGAAAAACTATTTTTCTGCATCGGAGTCATTCTAGAGAGCAGGAAGCTCTATTGCTCCTTTTCTGATCTCTGTCTCTCCCCATCTGGTGGGCAAGAGTACCATGGTGTCAGTGGGGACCCTATGCAATCTCCGCACTAAGCACATTGGTATGTTGTTTTAACTTGCCATTTTCCCCTTAAAAGTTTTTCCCCCCAAAAAAAGTCTTTCTATACTGCATTATAAATACCAATCAAATGTTGGTAGAAAAAACACATAAACTCATGTTATTTTGTTTTTAAAGATTTTATAGGAGGTTGAGATTTGCGGGGGGGGGGGAGACAAGGCGGAGTATTGTTTTCACTTAATTTCATGTTGACCAATATTTTTTACTGTGAGTAAAATTAAAATATACTTTTTTCCTGACTCTTTACCGAGATATAAATATATTAACATTAGGCATTCTAGGGTATATATCCAAATTCTTCCAAGGGCCATGCCAATGAACAGATCATTTTTGCTCAAAGATACAGTTCTCCTACCATCATCTGTTGGCACTTGCTCATGATGACAAATTCAAGTTTAGGACTCAATGATTTCTCTTCACTTTTTCTTCTTTTTTGGGGAGAGAAAGTGAATTTTCTTCTTATATATCTGAGAAATGTATATGGAACCCAATCACTGAGCCTACTGCAGTGGGTGATAATGCCATAAGTCAACTAAAAGAAATGCAGTGAATGGTAAGATTCCTTCTTTCTTTCTTTCTTTCTTTCTTTCTTTCTTTCTTTCTTTCTTTCTTTCTTTCTGTCTGTCTGTCTGTCTGTCTCTCTTTCATGGTGAGATTCTTAAGTATATTGAAGAGATTGACTGAAAATATTAATGAATAAATTCTAATTAGAAATGTGACAGAGTTTGATTCCTACATCAAAGAAATCAGTGAGATCCCGTTCATGGTAACCTTATTCTGTTTTTTATTAGCAACAATCATTATGCAGCCCTAAAATGAAAGTAATATGAGAACACAGTACTACCTCAGAATTGAAGCCTTGGAATGGTTACTTCTTGAAAGCAGGAAATCTTATTCTTTGAAAATTTATGAAAGAAAATGTTGAATGACAAACTTTTTGAGTTATTCAAGGTGCTTTTTATTCTAGACTATGTTAGATTATTTAAGAATATATATATATACAGACACGCATATATATATGAACATACTGTGCTTAAAAATTTAGAACATTATATCATAAGCTAGAGTTTCTGTAATCCCAGAGGTAACCATTATTCTGAGCTTGATGTGTATTCTTCTAATCCTTTTTTTTTTTTTGCTCCCTAATTCCTCTTATTGTATGTTGTGCTTTTTTGACTAAATGTGCAAGTATGATTATGGCAATAGCATTGATTTTCAGGTGTGGCTTGTAGAATTAGTCTCATTACTTTAAAGTCATAGCTTGAGTAATTCATTTTTATAATTCTGTTTAGTATTTCCCCAGGCCTTCCAATACTTAAAAAGAAACACACAACAGGGGAATAACTCCTGAGGCAGCACTCAGATGGCGGGAATTCTACAATCACTTATTAAATTGGCCTCCTAAATCCTGAGCGGATTTAGTAAGATGGAATTTCAAAGGGCGTTACAATGTATTGAATACCATTTTACTTAAAAGAAAACTAGAGTTCAGAAAATTAGATCTAGTAGGGCTCCTATGGGAAGCTTCCTTTTTCTTCCACCCTCCTCATCGCCCCCCCCACCCTTCTCTTAATATCTTGCAGAGAAAGGCAAGAAGAGCCACACATCAAACTAAAGAAATCATCCAGACCTTTGTTCTTGCTTACTCGACTTTAGCCACTCTACTCTTTTATGATGCTGCTTGGTCTGAGTTATTATTAGGATTTATAAGCAGTCCCATGATAGACTTAGATTTTTTAGGTGTTTATAACTGTCATAAAAATTTAGTGTGGCATGCAAGGTCTCAACCTGGCAGTAAATTTTGCCGTAATACTTCTCCATATTGTAAGAAAGTTGTTTGTCCATCTTCTAGGAGTTGGGAACAGGGTGGAACAGGACAAGAATTTCATTGTACTAGGAAAATTTTGTCCCTGGGAGGAAGAAGCTTTTCTGTTTTGCAGGAAGAAAGTATTCTAAGTGCCTTGAAGAACGGTACCCTATGTCAGAGTAGATTAGAACACAGAGCAGCCTCTGAAGTTACCAGCTACTTCACTTCGGGCAGATTATTTCACCTCTCTGTCCCTGAAAATTTCTCATTTTCACAATGAGGACAATAATAGTATCCACCTTATAAGGTTTGGAGGAGCACTAGATTAGTTAATATATAGCAAACGTTTAGAATAGTGCTAGGCACATAAAAGAACTGTGTGTTTCTCTTTAATCTTATCTTAGAGACCTGGCTAAATACTCTAAATTCTTGTCCAGACATATTCACTTATAATGAAGCAGTGTTTTGAGGTATGTAGAGGTTAACATAAAATATAATTATTATAGTCATTATGTATCATGTATAGTCAGAGAGCAACCAAAAGTAGGCTATTCCACGTTTATCTTTTTGCTTAGGCACAGTCCAGGGACAAGAAACAGAACTCTATGAAATGGTATCATACTTACAGAAAGGGAGACACAGATAAGGCTGAACCCTTAAGTGGGAGAGAGGATGTGCTCCGGACTGAGGGTAGCATGTCCAGCAAAAAATCATAGTTTTGATCTTGGTTAACTTGAGTCTCAAGCAGATATTAGTTTCAGATCTTATTTCCAAAAGGTCTTATCGTTTAGGATTATGTATGGTTGATTCTAAAGAAAATCTGAAGGTTCTTCTAAGCAACTTTTCCCAAAGATAAGAATCTGCTTGGCGGGCAGACAGGGTACTTTCCTAGCAGACCCTTGGTAGACTGACTTTTGTAAGAAGCTGCTTTTTGAGCTCTGACTGTTGAATAACAATCTCTTTTTTAAAGGTTGCTGTAAATTTTAGCATGACATTTGGGAAGAAACAGGGTCAGAGCATAATCTTTCTATTTTCCACATTTGAATTGTAGCTCTTTCCATTTTTTCTCCTTGAAGCCAGTGAGGGGTGTAAGTGTGCATGTGTGAACATAACTATTCATAGATGGCACGTTCTCTTTTGTAGTGAGATTACCAAGTGAGAAGAAGAATTGAAATTGTACTGTCTCGTAGGCATGCACTGAGGACATTATACATAAGCCATTTGATCCTTGAAATAATTTTGAGAGCTATTCTTATTCCCATTTAAAAGAAGAGAAAGCCAAGGTTCGGATGAGATGAGCTTGCAGAATAGTAAGAAATGGGACCTAGATTTGAGTACAGGTCTGCCTCCAAGGCACATTTTCTTGCTCATTATATAGTGAGGTGGACCTACCTTTACAAATTCACAAGTTGCTACATCGTGGAAATAGCCACACAGAATAGAACACATAGGTGATGTTTGTTCTTGGCTCTCCCTCCATCCATCTCCCTGTCATCATCCTTCCTGATCCGTCACTGTGATATCTGTTTTTTCTCAGTCTGTCCTCAACTCACCAAATCCAAATTCAATACTCTTTCAAAAGCTGATTGCCTAAGTCTCAGTTATCAGGACCATGCTTGGTAACCAGAGCCAACCTGATAGACCAGTTTATCCTAAATCTACTCATCTCAGCTTGCAGTGATGCATTCCTGGTCCTTCCATCCAGTCTACTCTTCTGCTTCCAGACACCCTCAGGAGAGCGTAACACTGAGCATGCCAGCTCAGATTTGAAACTGACATGAAGCAGAGGCAGAAAGTAGCTTTCATGTACTTTTCTTATAAACAGTTTTCACATTAGTGTGGTACTATTTCCTCTTGATTCTTTGTGAGCCAATGGCATGTTCTTATTTGAAACTCTTTGAAGTTGAAGACCAGTAGCTTCCACGTCAGGTCACATTTTGCACCTCTTCTCATCTCCATTCCCTGCCTTTACTGTGTGTAATTTGTGCCTATCCCTCAATCCCAGTAGGTAACAGATATGTTTGCAGACAGGATTTAGTGATTTTATTAACCGTTGAGTCCTGTCCTTCAGCATGAGTGCCCTGCAGGAGTTGCAGGAGACCAGAGGTTAAAGCCAGCGCATTTCAAGGCCAAAATCCTGGAGTTCTAATTCTTGCTCTGTTATGTATTAACACTGTGACAACAGGCGGATAATTAAGCATCATTGAATCTCAGTTTCCTTATCTGTAAAATGGAAAGAATAATAGAACCTAGTTCATAGAGTTGTTGTAAAAACTCAATAAAACAATTTATGCAATGCACTTCATACCTATGTCAATTATATTGCAATAAAACTGGGGAAGAAAATAGTTCATATAGACTCTGACACATAGTAATTTATCATTATGATATGTGGGGAAATTTTGAAGTTGTCAAAGACAGAAGCATCTGGCCTATGGATCAGTAATATGTAAAGATTAAAGTAGAACATAGAGCATCATGTGAATTGCATATGGTGAAATTAATATTAGTCCAGCTCATTCAACTTTTAATCTAGCTTTATTCCTTAAATAGAACTTATAAAAATCATGTTGATTCTTCACACAAATTAATTAGTTATCATTATTTAGTTATATTCACAAATAACTATTGAATACTGACTACTCAGCAGGTATTATTTATCAGATAAATTATGCTAAAAAATGTAGCCTAGTAGACATTATCCAAAAAAAGACATAGAAAAGTTAATGTACTTCATTTTATATACATCTTTCCATTTTTACTTTAAAAATTTAATGCCATATAAATTGCATTCAGGGAATAAGAGCTTGTGATCTGATTATAAGATACAAATTTTCTTGTTAGGATGCAGAGTTGATTTTCGGTCTATGATCAACTTGGTGATTCCAAAGTGATTTTTACCACTTGGGACAATTCTCTTAAATCCATGTAATGTGAACTATATGGTATTTTTACATCGATTATAAAGTATGGTAATATCCTTTGTAACTTAACACGTGCTGCAAGAATTCTTTTTGTACACTCCTGATTCCTTAGCACCTAGACCAGCTCCTGATACACATTGATAATGAAATTTTTTGCTGCTATATACTGGATTTTGTGCTAGACTCTATTAACATAGATAAGAAATGGCTCCTGCTAAGATCGCACTTACCATATACTGGAAGAGAAAATAAGTAAATCAACTGAAAAAAAGTGCAAGGTGGATGCTTGGTCGAGAATCATGGCAATTCTGCCTGCGGAATTTGGAGATGAAAAATTTAAGTTTTCAAGTTAGTAGGAATGTTCCAGGTCAGCATAAATTGAACTTGGAGGGGATTCAAACAGAGGGACAGTCTAGAATGATTGGATTTATGGAAAACCACAGCAAATAGTATTTTCAAATAGTTTTAAATGATCGGAGCCCATGATGTGAAAGAATAGTCTCAAGGAATAAGCAGGAGATGAAGGCAGTATTGCCCCATCATGGAAAGTCCTTGTGCCCTTAAAAAGCAAACTCTTTTATGTTATGAGCAAAGGGGATCCATTAAGGTAGAGTAATCACGGAGTGACATAGATTTTGTCTCTTAAAAAGATCAATCTAGCAATAGTATGAGGATTTGTTGGAAGGCAAAAAGACTGGAGGAAATAGGAAATGTCTCATAATTTAGGTAGAAATAATGAAAGTATTAGCTAAGGCAGGTTAGGGGTGGCAGCTTGGAGAGAGTATAATGCTAGAATAAGAGGAACCTATTGACATGAATGAGGCAAGGAAAGAAGGAAAGGTCAAGGTTTCTTACTTGGGTAAAGGGTGGATGGTAAAACCAGTAATCAAAAATGTAAATTCAGTTTTGAAAAAGTTGGATTTTCATGTGGAGATGTCCAGGAGGTAGTCATTACCTATGTGAGTTTAGCTCAGAAGAGAAGTTTGGGTGGTAATATTTCTGGTATCTTCAGGGTTTATAAAATCATCCAGAGAAATTATTTAAAAATAGAAGAGGAAAAGTATGAGACCTCTAAAGAGTTTTTCTCTGAGCAATTGCCCTAAAGGAGAGGCCCCCAGAGGACAATCCCTGCCTACACATCCAGAGCTCTCAAATAGCTTCTTATACCATCATTCCCAAAAGATGAAAGGGGACCTTCACGTTAAGATCACTTTTAAAAAAGAGTGAAAAAGAAGCAACAGAAGCAGAAACAAAAGTATGAGGCTGAACTTCAGATGTAACAATTAAAACAGGAATCTCGAGACTTGGATGTGTAGATCTGACCCTCTGTTCAAGAAGATCCATTGGAGTATGAGAAGAAAATACTGTGACTTCCACATATGTTTATTGTCCATATAAATAAGAAGAAGTTAACCTTTACTAAGATTTAATAACAGATTAAAATAGTTGTCACTCACCCCGTGTTTGAGAGGACTGTGTGTCATCTAAGGTACGTTGGAAGAAGACTAGCTGTTCTGTAAGGTGAAATGGTGAAATAGAGTCACCTTCAACTCATCTGTTTATTTTACCCATCTTGTGCTATATTCTGGTTTATGTAGGACCAATCATGTGAATTTATAGATTGTGTTATTGGATTTTAACTAAAAAAAAACCCTTCTCAAATGGAGAAGTGGTTCACAAATTTTCCTGCAAAGAAATAACACTGATTGAAGATAGTCCCCGTAATGTAAGTGCAGATGAATATAGGGAAGGTGTAAAGCTGACAAGCCCATTCACAGAAGAAACTCTTCCTGTGAGCTAAAAGCAATTAAGATTTATTTGGATCTTCCAACATGCTTCTAAGTGAGTAAAATATATTGAAAAATAAACTTGAAAAATGGGTTTACCATTCACTATCATGACAATAAACCTCAAATGGAACATATGCACTGAGATATCAGCTAATGATCTTTAAAATTAATGATTATTTGATCTCATTCTTATAAATTCATATTCTGTGCATGTATTTTCATCTATTGAGATAATATGAGGTAACATAATTGATAAAGTACACATAGAGAAATTTGATTTGGTATCTTGAATTATTTTAAAGGTAGGAACAAACAAACAATAAGATCTGGGGAGTTGAGTTACGGAGTTGGGGGGTATTTGAGCAGAGTTCAGGAGAGTCAAAATGGATATCCTCTGCTTGTATCCTCTTTCGTCCAAGCTGAGAAAGGGGTTCCCTGTATCTCTCTGTGTAATGCATTTCTGAAAAGAAACCCACAATCTCCTCATCACACTATTGATTGTGTTATTGAAATTAAATCTCTGAGCCAGAACAGGGTGCAGAGACAAGAGGAGGAGAAATTTTAGCAATGTGATGATTTTATTAAATGTTTGAGAGCCTCAGTGCCAGAAATTACAAGTGCAATCATCGGTCCTAGTTTCACAGACCATTAAGCAAACAACCTGTTTCTGTTTGGACTATTTTATTTGATTCAGGTAACATAAAAGACTTTCATAACAAGAAGTCCATGAAGAAAAGTTTACTTATCAATATGCTTCCATTTAATCATGCAAACTTCCATATGAATAATATAGCTATATATTGCAAGCTGTGGCATCGATACTGGAATATTGGCCATCCTTAAGATTCATGAATTTTTCCATAGCCATCTGTTGGTTCTGGGTGATTGAAGAGTGCAATCATCACTAGAAAGCTTAGTTAAAGGTTTATAGAAGTAAATCCAACATGGAAAGTGTAGTGTGAACCCCATTTGCTATCAATACTTGAATTGCTTTGATGCATTGCAATTCCCAGAATGTTAATAGCTAAAGGAAAATAATATCAGTACATTCAGTAAAGCCAAAAATTAGACTTTCAATGATGGTTACATACATATACTAATATCTAGGCATTAGATGATTGTTGATAAGTACAATTGACAACATTTAAAGACAAAAATTTTGAATATAATAAATTTAGGTTTCTTTTAGTGAAATTAGCATTTTTCATAACTTGGGGGTAAATAGTACAAACTCTTCAAATCTGGATATACAAATGAATAGCATTTGCCAGGTAGGTAAAACATTAAAAGAATTAGTATCTGGCAGTCTAAGATTCTTGGTGAGCAAAGGCCAGGTAAATCCTGATGTGAAGAAGAATATGGCAGTGATGGAGTGTAGTTACAGGAGAAATTAAGAAGCTGGATAATGCTTATAAGAAGCATAGTGTAAGAATGTTAAGAAGCCACCTTTATGGACCCATTCTAATTACCTCCCATCAGTGACACATGCAAGTAGTTATAGAAAAAATTTTACAGTCATCACAGGGACTCAGAATTTTATCTAACCATAGTATTTCTTAACTTGTTCCCAAGTTGGCTCAAGAAGTTGGAGTAAACAGTTTCTCTCACAAAGATAAGTAGCGAACCTACATTTGCACATTTGTCCTAGGATCCAAATTCTGTGAGCACATCCAACACTGAGCACTGAAGATCAAAAAAAAAAAAGGATCATTCAGGAAGAATCTTAACCAACTGAACCAAAAATGAGATCCACATTATAAACACTTATTTTCACCGAGGGGGAGACTTTGCTGAAT
Source organism: Suricata suricatta (assembly GCF_006229205.1). Lineage (NCBI taxonomy): Eukaryota > Metazoa > Chordata > Mammalia > Carnivora > Herpestidae > Suricata > Suricata suricatta. The sequence goes on from NC_043707.1 coordinate 70,107,940, forward strand.
TAGAAACACTTTCAGGAAACTAAGGTAATATGGGAGCAAAATAGGGTAAGAGTAAAAACACTGTAATCTGACTAGAGGAGAGCTTTGAAAATAGGAGAAGGGGTGCCTAAGTCTCAGCAAAACTACCCCTGGAGAGACTCCAGATGGACTATGACTTTGGCATCTTGTGTTTATCTAAGCAGGAATTAATGTGCATCTGGGGGCAGTTTTGTGAGTCTATTGCAAAATTTGTGTTATGTACAAATCAATTATAATCAAATAGCAATCAATCTCATCTTCAATATCTATTGACCAATTTTTTAGTGGTAATTGGCTGAGATTTTCATTGGGTTTAAAAGTGGACTATTTCCCTCATCTTTGTTACTGTTTTTACCCCTACCAATAACCCCTACCCTAATGAAATATATTAAAACAAAACCGCCTGCACTTGGCCTCCTTACTTCATGCTGAGTCACTGACTAGTTCTCCTTTTGCTGGCTTTTGATCCCAGGTATTAAGTCCAAGCCTCTCGTCCCCTTTGGCTACTCATCTTTCTTTAAGCTAAGCTTTTCATCTTCTTTACATTTATGCCTCCTCTTCTTCTGCCTTCTAACCAGCATAAGGGACCTTCTGGAAGGTTTCCAATTTTCTTAGATTTTCTCCCTCTTTTACCTATCTTGCTTCTGCAGCTAATATTTGTATATCTTGTACCCATTTCACTCGGTCTTCCATTAGATAATATAGAGGGGTCTCCTTCCACTAAGATTTCATAAGCCAGTTCTTCTTGCCCTTCAAATATCAATATCAAGCTTTCTTTTAGATATCACTGACATTTCATCTTTGAACATACTTCAGAATTCACGTGTTAAGACCTACAGAGATTGGCAGGCAATCCTCTTAACTTAAGAAACACCCTCCATTTTGCGAAAATGAAACAGAGCATACAATTAGTATTTACAGATGCAGTTGTGGAGAAGTTAATATTTGGAAGCAGATGGGTTGAGGAAGGAGAAAAGGGAATGAAAGAAATTTTGATGTCTTTTGTGGATGACCAAGGTGGGGCGGAGGTGGGGGGGGGACTGCCACCATTCTGACAGTCATTGTATAAATGCACAAAAATAACCAACTAGGATAGATCCAATTTCAAGCTCCTCCCACCTCTGGATATTTTGTCTTTAAATCTGCCACCTCTGTGGTGAGTGTGAAATGGTGGTAACATTAACAAAGGCTACTAGGCATAAATCTTCCCAGAAAGCAAACGACCAGTATATTCTCAATGCCAACAGCAACAAGGGGTAACCAAGGCAGCAAAAGGAAGTTTAGTGTAGAATAATAATAACAGCTACTACAAACAGGAGGCGGAGAGGACATGCCCCTTGTCTGTCTGGGGACTGTTCTTGATGATATGTATAGCAGTTCCTGGACTTGGTGGTAGAGTACACATCTCTGGGAATCAAAGCAGAATGTAATTATGAATGAAGCCCCTTGGACTTCCCCCACGTGACCTGGTCCCCTTATTATCGCCAATGGCTGCTGCTTGCTATCTGTGAAGACTTTGGGGAAGCCAGCTGCATAATAAAGGCCTTTTGAGCTCCAGAAAGTATAAGATATTTGGCATTTGTACACCTATATCTTCCTGTAACAATGTATTTTATTGTTTGGTAAAAGAAGAAGTAAATCCACATGAAGCCAAAGTGGCGAAAGCTTTTAGTGATTTTTATGGTTATATGTGAAGATACATTTGGCACATTCCAGTTCTGAAAGGTTTTTTTCTCCTGTAGGTGGTAATGGTTCCCCCTCCACCCCACTTTCCTTCTCGTGTTCACTCTTCTTGCTCTCATCGGCAATGTCCTTTCTTTTCTAAACTCTTCACTCCTCCCTCTGAAGATTAGAAGATAAACACCCTCCTTGGGAGAAGAAACTTTTCTTCACATCAGGTGAACTACAGAAACGACAAAGGGATGTGCTACCCACTTGTTTTCCATGATCTTTGTGTATGGATGACTATTTCAAAGGTGATCTTCTAAGAGGCCCCAAATTGGCAGTTTACTAGGGTCAAGCAACTGATGTCTAATCTGGCCAACCTCAGAAGGATGTTGGATTAGACTGCTGAGAAAGCATCAAAAAACCGAGGCTTCTATTTACTCTCAGCCTGTTTCTGTTTCTAGTCAGGGTGAGGTAGTCCACACGATAAAACCCAGGACAGCAATGTTGTTGCACTAAAATCAACAGACCCCCCCCCCAATTTAACTCAAAGCTTCAAATCCAGGAATGTGTTCTAGAAGCAAATGGAAGTACCTGCGGCTTAGAGCTTGCTGCATCGCCTGGTCATAACAGGTATAAATGAAGAAGTTATCAACCCATGAGTTTTCTGATGGGCTAAGATGCAGGTCCTTGGTGCTATAATTTTAATATGAGTGGTGGCAGTGGTGTTTGTGTGTGTGTGTGTGCGCGTGTGTGAATATTTATTACAAACTTATTCTTCACCTAGGAAGTTCTTGGTAGGAATTTAAAATGTAAGGGTTATAAACTAATAAATGTGCTTTGAACAGTGCCAGGTTTATAGTCAAGAGAGGGCAGTACATGGCGCTATTAAGGATAACAAGAAGAATTCTCTGATGGGAACTCTAATAAATGTAGTAGCATGCTGTAATAAAGAGCACTAGAAAATGGATGAGGTATAACAAAATTATTCATAAAGAGAAATGGAAAAGGATGTCATGCTGAGTGGTTACATGCAGTTGTATAGACACTAACAAGGTTATCACGAGAAGCTGAGTGCTAGTACGTTCACATATGTTTTCTGACCCGCACAAAGAGAGACTGTTTTTATCTTGAAGAACAGGAGAGCCTGGAGTTAGAGGTGTGCTAAATCTTGCTACTGATTTTTAATAATTCAGAGCCAAATAGCAATAATGGTTCATGTAGGTCAGTTTAATGAACAAAGCAACCTCACTTCAGGTTGTTTGATGGAAGGTTCTCTGCCGAGTTGCTAACTGGTATACTTTACGGCTATCTCCAGGGTTCTTTTTGATATGATATTATCCTCCTCACACACTGCGCTTTCTATACGCCAAAATATAATGTGATGCCACGAGCCAGGATGAAAACACTAAAAGAATTTTCAAATGAGCCCATGAGCTCTTGCTCTGAAGCCACAGTAATGCTGGAAAAACAGAGGCAGCTGTCTTGCTCACATACCTCTCCAGTAAAGTTTTCTAGGAACCACAGCAATTCAAGGAGCTGGCTAGGAAGTCTTCCGAGGATCCTTGGAACTGAGGAGAGAGGTTTACCCATGATATTTTCACTCTCTGATGCTTATCCGTCACAAAACAACAATATTAGGCTGATTGTAACCACTTCATTAACAGCAATGGTAAGCGATCATTTTATGGACATGTGGGACATGCAGGGTCCGCTACTCCTGCGAGTTTCCATTCCTGGTAAGTGTAAACAGAGCAGTTATCCAAGTATGATTTAAATTTAACCCGTGGAAAGAAGTTTTAACCTAGAGATGTGAGGCATTTAGATTTATTTTTAAGCTAAAATCTTATCAAGACATGGCTGGGCGTATCAGCAGCAATGTCTCAAGCCAATAAAAATCATTGAAAGTATTTTTCCTACAGAATTTGGCCCTTGAGGATTTTCCTTTGAGATTCCATTTTAATTGAAGCTCTGAGTCAATTCTATGTGAGGGCAAACCGGCAAGCCCACTAACGTTAATGTACTGCAGCTTTGGCCACACAACCTTCCTCACTGACCTGAGCCTCATTGAATGAAGGCTTGTCTCAATTTCTATCCTTTTTAGAAACCTAATGGGGTATTTGGTGAGCTAGTTAGCAGCACTAATGTAAAGCCTGGGCAGTGTGTGTGTTTTTCAGTGGATTTGCTTTTAGAATATTTCTCCTTTCTCTGCTCTTCTCCAGCATTGCAAAATGTACATCTTGGAAACCCTTGGAAAGCAAAGGCACAGATCATGAAGGGTAGGTTCCCTCCGATCCCTTCCCCCACCCTCGAGAACTTTGTTTAGAGACAGATCCCTTGACCACTAGCTCCACCTAGATGTCGCACCATGCCAGGCAATATTCAGTTATAGTTGACTTCTCTTGCCAGAGACCCCTAATGAGTCCGAGGTATATTCCATCCTCTCAAATGCCACTTGCGCTGAATTTATTTCGTGGGCCTGCAGGCCTGGAAGAGAGGCAAGGTTCTTACTCTCGGGTTATAAATGCTATCGTTGTGAGGATACTGGTTCTGCACGGTAAGCCACCCGCCCAAGGAGGGTGGTGTTTCTCAGAGAGTTTTCACACTGGAAGTTCGGTGGAGCTAAAGCATGTATGAATGGAAAGATTGAGGGCAGGGGGTTGGTGTGGGTTCAAAATGAGAAACAGAGTACTTGTTTCTTAACTCATGAAAACAAACTATCCGCCACTCTCCAGGAAGAGCACGGCTTGCTGGTGGAGCAGGTGACAATTTTCACAACTGAGAGTCAAGAAGGATTAAATCCCCACCCCCATCTCATTAGTTAAAACAATATTGTACGGTTGCAAAACTTACAGTGGGCAAGCAGTTATGTCCTTCACCTACTTTGAGCCTCGTGACAGTGTAGGATGTGTACTGTCCACCCCATTTTATAGGTGAGAAAACCAAGGTTTATAAACTAGGAGATCGGCCACTCAGATCCTAACAGGGCGTGTTGGAGGGAATTGTACTCTGTATTGATTCCCGTCTCCAAAAACAACTATAGGTCGTTTGTCAGATAGCAACACCTTTACTTAATTCTTTTCATCACTACCACACAGAAACAGGAAGCGGAGAGCTCATGGCTGAAGAGAGAGGCAGGTGAACGTGGAGGAAATTGAATAGATTTGTGCCTTGGCATCACGCTGTGGGGGAGAGCCTAGGGAGATTTGCTGGCTGGGGAAGCTGGTGCCTGGGGGCCTCAGGGAAGAGACAGATAGTAAGCGTTCCTAATAGAGGAGAGAGGAAGAAAGCTGGGATAAACTTAAAGACCAACTTCTCCTTCCCAAGTTTGCCTTGGGGAGCAATACATCGGAAAGTGATTAGGGAAGGCCTTAACCCTCCGATGTGAGAGTGAGCAACATTTATTGAGGGGAGGCGAATGCAAGCAGAACCTTCCTTCCCAAGGAGTGACTAAAATTCTGCTTCTAAAGACTCCTGATTCCTTTGCTCCCTGGGTCGCACTGGGCAGTCCGTAGTGTGGTAAACCCTGGAAAAAACTCTCCTGGAAGGAATGCGTTAAAGAAACGAGCATTACAGAAAGAAGGAAAAATGAGAAGTACCAGGAAATGTTTGGAAGACACTGTATCATTGTTACTGGGAGGAAGTGTCACACGTAACTTCAGACTAACTGTTTATGTGGTAGAAAATCAATTTTGAAAAATGTAAGCAGTGGCCGCAGTGGGGCCCTAGCTAGGATTTGAAATAAACCTCCCTTAAGTAGGACATAATTATTTTCTTTGGTTTCTAAAATATTGGCTTTCATAAGCAATGAAAATATTTATTTAATGCTACTGACCCTAACCTGTTTATCAAATAGACCCAGAGTCCCAGACATTAAATCCTGGCACCAGCTCACCACCGGGTGGGTGATGTCCGCTGTAGAGGCGAGTCATCTCTTGCTGGGACACACTGGGGAGGGGGGTCGCAATGATAAAAATGCCAAATGCGTGTACCATCTCATTCTCCATGCTGAATCCCCACCAACCTTGCCAGCCACATTTTATCTATGAAACAGATTTATGGTTCTAAAAAGCAGAACACACTCATCAAATGAATTTATTTTAAATACTGAAGCCAAATTGGAATTTTTCATTGCATCTGTGACTTTTTACAATGAATCTGGATATAGTTTTGTACCCACTTCCAGTCTGGAACAAGTTCTATCTTACTAAGTATTTGGTCTACCCACCTTCCTCTGTGAACCACAGTTAAGGCTTCAATTCCCTCACCCAGTGGGTGTCTCCCAAATTGACAGCTCTGTATATATAATCAGGACCTGAGAAGTTAGGCTAGTTAGTCTAATGATTTGATACCCCTGGCCTGTAGGAAATTGCCATATTCTAAAGAATTTTATGCCCTTTATACTTTTACTTGGTAAGGCGTAAACAGTCGCCACTCAATAGTTCTTCCAGTTACAAATGTTGCTACCCAGGTTAAGCCTCGACAGAAAATGTAGAGTTTATTCTACAATGCTTTTTGACATTGGCAATTAAGAACCAGTTGGTATAGCCAGCACATAAGTAATTTAATGTGATTTTAAGCTTAAAAGAATCTGAGGATTTTTTTTAACTTTGTTGAAGGATAATGTAAACAGGAAAACCCCACAAATCACAAAAATGTGCAGCTCAATGATTTATCGCAAAACAAACACCTCTGTGCCTACCATCCAGGCCTAAAATTGTAATGGTTGTTAACGTGTTCCTTCTATTCATTAATTAGTTCAGATATTTTCGGTGTCTCTGCTGTGCCAGGCACTGTCCTAGGCATACTTACTGCTGCATAGTGGAAAACACAAACAATATGCAAATAAAGATATAACCGTTTGGGCAGAGATGTGCTCTGCAAGATGAGGGACATAGAGGTTGAAGGCATAGAAAGAGGGCAGTACCTTATATGTGGGGTTACCAGGAGGGACGTTGTAGATTTAGGTTGTGCCCCTGGGTGCCTAGCCTGAAGTGTGAATTAATAACTGTGTTGAGTAAACTGGACAGTGATAGAATCCAGTATTCATGACAGAACAAAGCAAACACAAAAACAAACAGAAAACAGCAAAAAAACAATTGCAAACTAGTCAGTTTTGTGAACCACAAAGCTAGGCAAATGCCATTTGCCAGGGCAGAAGAAACCTTTGGTCATTAAACTTCAGTATGTTGTATCAGGGTGGCACATGTGATTCATTTTCAGGCACATCCTTCTGAGCTGTTGATTTTACACGTTCAAGCAAGCTCTAAGTGTAGACACCAGACTCTTACATTTGGACCAAATAGTGTTCACCCATCCGTGGCTGGCCTTCACCTTCCTAAATATTTCCCAGGTTGGTGGCTATGTATTTTGAAATGCCAGTGAAAGATAAAGGGAGTGAGGACAAAATATTATAAAAGACAAAAGGCTCAAGAAATGAAATGCTCTTCAATTTTAATATTGGCATTCCTTAAGCAATCCACCCATTGTCACTTTCAGCCTCTGAAGATCGGAGGAACTAACTGGAGAGGGAAAGATGCCTCCTTCAATCCTGAGACCCAAGCCAATGAGGAATGCTATTTGGTCAAAGTTGCAGAACCCACATATAGAATTGGCTCAGTTTCAATTAAAATGGGATCTAAATGGAAAATCTCAAGGGCCAATTTCATAGGAAAATCTTTACATGGCTTCCCCCCCCCTTCTTCTTCTGAGGATGTAGCCTTTTAGGACATTGAGGGAGAGAGAGAAGGAGGGAGGGAGAGAAGGAGAGAGAGAGAGAGAATAGGGGTAGAGGGAGAAGGAAGGAGGAAAGGAGGGAGTGAAAAAAGGAGAGAGAAAGAAGGCAGGAAAAGGAGAAAGAAGGAGTAACCCTTGATACTGACATTTCGAGGAATATTAGAAATTTGCAAAAAAAAAATAGAATTGAGATTTCTATGAGATTCTCAGATGCCATTCATTCATTGTGCCAGTGAGAAAATTATCTTTATAATAAGCTACCTCTGTATTTTGATTTTTTTATATCCATTGAAAATTGATACTCCTAGCATTGTGCCCTACACGTAGTAGTCCTTCAATAAATGTATCCTGATGATATTGATTTTACTAAATCCATTTCCCACTTTCTTTTTAATGACTCCTAATAATCCTCATAATTAAGTTAAATCAACAGTAACACAAGTGTGGAATTCAGCATTAAAAAAACTCATGTAGTCATTCATTCTGTCAATCAATAAATATTAATTGCCCTTCAGGCAGTGTTTTTAGATGCTGGAGTTTTCACTATCAAAAAGGCATCCATGGCCCTTGTTCCAGAGATTATAAAATCTAGCTAGAATGACATTGAAAACCATCATCATCATCATCACCACCATCATCACTAACACATAACTCAGTGACAGGCACCCTTACAGCATTTTACATGTATTAACTCACTTAATCTTCACAGCAACATTTGGAATAGATAACAAAATTAACATCATTTATTTACGATGAGGAAGCAAAGGTCCCAGAAAATGAGGAGCTCTGAACAGTGAATTTCAGTACAGTGCTGAGGTTGTATGAATCATAATGTACCGGTTAAAGTGATGCCTCAAAGCAGTTATTGGCATCGATAGAAAAAGAGGATTAAGATTCCTCTTCCTCTACACATCCTCCCTCTGCTTATAGAAAAAAAATATCTTAAAGGCTTTAAATATTTTTAATTTAAATTTTATCTTTTACTTTTCTAACTTTTTAAGAAGAGACTCATTGGTAATAATAGTTACAATGCTTTATATACCTGATGTTTTTTGCAAGTTATTTGTGAAGATAGAGAAGGTAATACAGATTATATGATGTGATCCAAAGACTTCCAAAATGAGGGGAAAGGGCACACCAATTGAGATGTAAGCAAAGGCACTCTCCTTGGGAATTTAGAGCCCTGTGTTTCATTTTCTGACCTTACTACATAGACTTCCACACCATCCAGGCCTGCTGTTGGATAATAACTATGTCCAGCAACCCCTGGGACCCAACCAATTTATCATCTACTCTGCTGGAGAGTTTTTTTGGTTGCTTGCATCCTGTCCTGTGCTGTGGGGTCTAGCAAAGCCAAAGGGTTGCTAATTGCCATGTTAAATTCTCCTGGCCTCAGCTGTTCTCCCCCTTGAGTCTCTCAATCTCCCCGTCCAATTGGGGACATCCGTAGGAATTTATCTGCACACCAGGAGCTCAAAAAGCATTTACTGCTAGTTTGTATCAGCAGAGGAGAAAGATGGTTTTAGTCAGGGTGGCTGTGCTCTGCATTTTATGATGCTATTTCATAATAGGAGGTTGCAATCTTCTGCTTACTATAAGATAAAAGGGAAAGGAATTCACAACAACTCGTGTTTGGGGAAACAGTTTCTTGAATTTAAGGCTATCCATCAAGATAACAGTTATTACTAATGCCCTTGTCTGATGGTGTCTAAATAAAGTCCATTAACTGACTTTACATTCCCAGGCCCAGTTGCAATAACTTTATTATAGCTGTCAACACCCTGTTGAAAATCATAATTCTAGCATTGATTTCTACTTCTTCTTTGCTTAAAGACCCTTTGGCATCTCCACCAAATTTCTGGAGTTTAAAAAATTTGTGGCATTGGGTGGAGGATTTAAACAGTGGTCATGTGAACAGGAGTCCCCAGGTGATCTTCCTTATGTGATATTTTGGACAGTTTAATTCTGTTCCACAAAATATAGAATCAGTGACTCAGGGTGAATTTTTTTTTTCTCTCCACTTTCAAGTTTAAAACTATTTTTAGACAGCATGAAATGCATTTGCATCATTTTCACAAACATTGTATGAACATGGATGTGCCTGCTTCATCATGGCTAACCAGGACACCATCCCTGAGGTGACCTATGCATTTTTATGTTGACCCGAAAAACTCTTCCCACAGTTGACTCAAATGTTAAATTTTATAATGTCTTTCAGGGAGAATATGCTTGACATATATATGATGCCAAATGGGCTTTGTTTCTCAAAAATTAAAAAGAAGAACAGTGTGATTTGTATCACCAACCAAAGGCCAAATGAACTGCAGAAGTAGGAGATGTGGTGTGGTGGGTGGTGTCAGATATATATGAATATTGCATTACTGACTGAGGGGGGGAAAGAAGTGGTGCAGGTACAATAGTACAGACCACAGCGAAGGTCTCTTCCAAAGGAATGTGGATTTGCCTTTGGCAAGTACTTTTTCCACCCTTCCTGCTCTGGATGCTGCAAATTCTTCCCAAACCAAATGATGAGGGCTAAGGTCCATAGTCACTGAGCAAGAAGATTTATAGATCTGGATTTATCCCTGGCCCAGCCACACCCTGTTCTCTTTTCTAGTGATATTTTGGTTTTGGTTTTGTTTTTGTTTTGTCTTTTTGCTCTTTCAGATAGAACTCCAGCCCATGGTGTTTTCAGAGGCCACCTAACATGAAAGGAGAGCAGCTTTAAAAAAAATTTTTTTTAATGTTTTATTTATTGATTTTTTTTTTTGAGAGAGAGAGACAGCATGAGCTGTGGAGGGGCAGAGAGAGAGGGAGACATAGAATCCAAAGATGGGCTCCAGGCTCTGAGCTAGCTATCAGCACAGAGACCAATGCGGGGCTCAAACCCACGAACTGTGAGATCATGACCTGAGCCGAAGTTGGATGCTTAACCGACTGAGCCACCCAGACACCCCAGGACAGTAGCTTTAGAGTCCATGAAACCTAAGCTGTGGTCCTGACTCTGCCACAAATAATGTGTAGGACTTTAAGCAAATTGTTTAATCTTTTGATTAATAATCAGATTCCTTATCTGCAAAGTGGAAATAAGATTGCCTACCTTGCAGAGTTGCTTGTGAGAATTTAATTAAACTTTATAGGTATAGTGGCCAGCACAATGTAAGTTACATTGTAGGGACCCAATTATAATAATAATGGAACATAAACAGATATGTGAAAATATAGGGTATTGTAATATGGCATCTTTGTCATTTTTTCAGTGGATGCAATGTTATTTCTGGGGAAATATTATTTGTCCAGTGAAAGAGGAATTTGTTTTCAGATACTTTCTCCCTTTACTAAATGACACAGAAATTTACATTATTTCTCAGTTTCTTCGATGCAAACATTGAGTAGGACAGTAAGAGAAGTAAATTGTTAGATGAGTCCAATTGAAAAGCCTAAAAAATAATTGCTTTATAGGCCGTTTAGGAAATGAAGTAATTTGATTTTAATTTTCTTGTTTAAAGGACATTCTGAACACCCATTAGCTATTTTGGATTTTTGGACCACACTTTCAGCTTCTGTAATATGTAGGATTAGGTCAAGATGAGATCGAAGGTCCCTTCAGTACCTGAAGGCAGTATGATTTGGTGACACACAGATGGGTCAATGTGATCCTGAGTTCCCTGAACTCAAGAAAAAACCCTTTGTTCATATACCTAAGTCAGGATCATTTCACGATCACAGAAATCACCTGTGATATTTTATTATGTATATATTACATAACCTGTATTTAAAAATACAATATTTTCCAATTTAATGATCAACGTTCAATAATAAAACAGGTGGTAATATGGTTTACTGTATGTCCTCAGAAGTTTTAAGTCTTAATATTTTTTACTGACTTCCTCCCAGGTCTAACCTCTCTATTCTGATCTTTCATCTGTAAAAGAAGGGGCTTCAACTAGGTGATGCTAGATTTTTCTTCAGTTATGACAGTCATAGCAATAATTATAAAAATGAAAAGAATAGCAGCCCCCTGAACTAAGCCAGTATTGTGATTATAGGTGAGACCCTGAAGTTTGCCTGAGTTCAAAGAACTAGCGATGTGACCTTGGCCACTTTAATTTCCTTACCTGTAAAATGGGAGCAGGAGTAATGTGAATTTCAGAGGGCTGTTGTGAGGGTTAATTGAATAATATGCGTAAGATGTTTGCCACAGCTCAAGAATGAATGTCAGCCTGTGGTAGCAGTGGGGTAGCTGTGGTGACCAGGAGCTTGCTCCTTAATTTAAATCTTATAGCCAGCAACTTTGTAAGTATTAATATCCGTATTTTATAGAAGAAGTAACTGAAGTTCAGGGAGGTTAAGCAATTTTGGAAATGTCATGTGGCTGGGAAGTAACAGCCTGATGTTGAAACTAGGTCTGTTTAATTTTAACTATAGGAAGGATACTTTCTAGCTTTATAATTCTATAAAAATTCTGCTTTGAGTAGAATTACAAAATGGCACTTATGAGTTAGTTGTTCCATCTTTTCACTCTTAAAGCACTTTATACATTGAACTAGCAAAGCATTCAGCTTGTCTTTTACTTTGGTTGTTTTTTCACTTGTTGGACCAATAGCGGACAGTGAGCTTTTTAATGATAAGAATCGTGGTTGACAAGGCCAAGGGACGTGGATCCTAGCACAGAGTAGACATATAAGAAATATCTTTCTTCCATTTTTGATGTTTATTTTGGGGAGAGCCCACCAGCAAGAGCAGGGGAGGGACAGAGAGAGAGGGAAACACAGAATCCGAAGCAGGCTCCAGGCTCTGAGCTGTCAGCACAGAGCCCAATGTGAGGCTTGAACCCATGAACTGTGAGGTCATGACCTGAGCCAAAGTCTGCTTAACTAACTGAGCTACCCAGGAGCCCCAAGAAGTGTCTTTTGAACAAAATAGATTTTTAAGAAAATACAGAGTCTATGCCAAAACAAAGCAGAACAAAATAAAAACAATTTCTTTGTGTTAGTTCAGCTTTATGGAATAAAAACAGAAATACAGAGACTAAGGAAGGAACATTTTATCAGGGCAGGAGGATAAACAGACATTGAAGGTAAGATACTATTTAACCTTGAGGCAGAAAATGGGATTCATTTTCAGAAACATCTTCCTGAAACAATTGTTTCACACTGAGATTTCACTGATTTTTGCAATGAATAGAATTAAAATTATCAAAATGTTTATATCCAGAGAAGTTTTAAACGTAAGAGGTTTGACTATTAAATTTGGACCAAACAGAGGCAGTTAAGTTTCAAAGTCATTCTAGGAGAAATTCACTACGGTTAGTGTTTCCCATTAAAATTTATACCATCCATCATCCTAATATATTATCTATATGATTTGTCCATCACATTATGAGAACAAAATGCTATCTTGTCTCCTTGATAGTGTCTTAAAATATATATATGCAAAAAAAATAAAAAAGGGAAGCAAGAAACACCACATTGTTCCTTTTCTAGTTTTTTTCTTTGAAGTTGTTCATAGCGCACAAGGTCTGGCATCAGGAGTAATTAGAGTAAACCATGCAGAAATCCCAAAGGAAGCAGGCAGGTAGGATAATGTTTGCTGAATTAAAAACTTAAAAAGAAAGCTCAGTGTTTTAGAGGACGAGAAGGTGAATAAATCCTTACCAGGATGATTAAATGAGCGAATCGGTTTTCCTGTCTAAATTAGACTCCCATGGCCATATTCTAAGGTGTAATCATAATTATGGGAAAAATTTGAGAGGAAATTTTTAGTAATTAACAATACTGCACACATGATAGGCATATAAATTTTTTTGAAGATTATGACCAACAGTAATTGTGCACAGGAATCACCCAACTAATGGTTTCCATCTCGGGCCCAAGAACGCTAACAGCACAATGTGTAGGAATGGGTTCGGGCCCCTGCCCCTAACAGGCTTCCGGAGGGATTGTGTGGCTCTATCAGCATTGTGAAGACACCTGGCAGATAAAGACCCTGGCAAAGAAAGTCTTCATTTTCCTCAAATACATTTTAATTTTTTGGTTAATTTGTGTCACATGCATAATGCTTTAATATTTCCCTTTCTTTTGAAGATATAATGATGCAAAGTATTGAAAAACAAAATAGTGTGAAAATAGGGGCTCTGGATTAAGCAAGGAAAAATGTCCCAAACATTACTGGAGACATATTTATACTAAAAAAAATTATTCATTGTTTATCTCAAATTCAAATTTAACTGGGCACCTTATATTTTACCTGGCTACTCTATACAAAAAGGCAGGGTTTACAACGTGAAGACAGCTAACATACCATTTGCAGACGACCTCACATATGAACTGGTCCAGAGACAATTACATTTGTCACCTCAAATAACATAATGACTCTAAATCTTACAACGTTTCCTTTGTTTGGGAAACAAGAATTCAAAAGTGGCCTTGATAATGTAGCAGCCTGCCTCGTAATCGTTTTCATGACTTTTCTTAAATCACGTTTAACGCATTGTTGTTGTTTTTAAAGAACAAAATTATTATTCAGTAAAAATAGCCTGAAAGAAACTTAACTGTCTTTCAAATTCAAAGTTACACTTAAAAACGGTACCAACACTAAAATGTACAGAGCCACGAAGACCTTCAGGAAGTGTCCACGCAGTAGGCGATGATGATAAGCATCTCGCCAGCATTTCAATCTGTCCCTGTGCTCTAAACAGGACAACAAGTGTGGCCACAAGTTGAACAGATGTTTCCACATGTGGGTGTTGGGGTTTGAGTCTATTTGCTACCTCTGCCTTTTCCTCTCTATCATTCATGGTGGCAGTGTGTGTTTTCACGCTGTCAAGCTCCTTTGCCTCACTTTATGCCTCTATTTGGTAGCGCTGTGGGCTGTGGTGTGCTATTTCTTTCTTGCATATTTTTATATGATTGTTAAGAACTCTTTTTTTTTTTTAATTTTAGTCTTGCTGTTTTGAGACTCCTGAATCAGACTTTCTGGTCACTGTTTTAGGGTGTGATTTTATAGCAGATAGAGAGGGAACGAGAGAAAGAGCAAAACAGTAGAGACACTCTTAAAGGGGAAAAAAAAGCTTCAGCCAAAGCATATGACTGTGCCCTTGCTCTGCCTTGACCTGGAAATCGAACTGCCCCAGGAAGTCATTAACACATCAGTAGTGACTGTTTTGTCAGGTCTTATTGTTTAATTAGATCACAACTTAGGTCCTGATTCTAAAATCCTTTTGGCACATGCCATAATTCTCCGCACTTAGTATCAAATACTTCCTAACAGCTGCCTAGGTGAAGCAAAAAGCAGGCAAATTCAATATTTGAACTAATTTAATTTCTTTTTTAGATAACAGACTCTTAACATGAAAGTTTCTAGTGATCAATCACTCAAACTTTTTTGAGTAATTGCACCCTGTGGCTCCCAAATGCTCAATTTGGCAACAAGGCTTCCCTTCAATCACATGAAGTGCTCTTCACCATGTCTGGAGAATGGCAAGTCTTCAGTCCTTACAGTATATGCTGGTTTGAAGATGCTTCCTCTGTGTTCATGGACTATGACAAACTCTCCAGACGCAAAGCTGAATCAGATTTCTAGGCCTGAGGAATGAGGAGATTTGTGGCAGATTTCACAGTTGCTCTGACCTATCAAAGTGGGCTTTCTGGGGGTGCATCAGAGAAACTAGTGCCATCTGAGAATTAGAAAGAGGAATCATTTGTAAAATCCTAGAAGAGGATAAGAGGTTTTCCCGTCTCGCCCAATTTATGTTTGGAGCGCTAGATATTTTTAGTATCAAATGCCTAAGTGTTAGGGCTTATTACTCTTTCTCTAAGGAGACCATACCACAGACCAGTGGATCTGATTATTGAGATTTTTCTCCCTAGAGAAACTGCCTGCATTCTATTTGGCTTAATTTCATTCTACAGCTACTAGTGATACTAATATAAACAAGTGTTTCCCTTTCTTTTTTCTTCCTTTCGTGTGTGTGTGTATGTTGTGTTAAAATCCATCCAGTATTTTTGTAGCTAGTGTCTTCCTCTATCATCTCCACTTAACCAAGTTTGACATGTTGAGTTGTGTTTATGCTTCCTTTTACACTTCTCTATTTCCTATGTCTGTAGAGTTGTGACTTTGCTTTTCCTAACTTCATTATTTGTTTTCAATATTTTTTTCATAATGTAAGAAGCACTATTCAAGTTGTCATAACAGGGTGATATAGGAGTACTTAGGAGAGACACCATCTCAGATTGCTCAGGTGCAGGAAGGGGGTAGGGGGAAGTTTTTTTGGCTGAGAAGTCATCAGATGTAGACTCAAGAACTCACGAGGAGTGGGCAGAGGGAACAAATTAATAAAACCTCAAGCTGGGAATTCAGTATGAGAAGAAGGTAAATAGTGAAGATTGAACAAAAGGTGACAAGACAAGAGAGAAAACCAAGAATCGAATTGTAAAGACACTGACGGCTTCAGTAGGGTTTGGTCTTTATGCTAATGGTACAGCAAAGTAATAAAGCGTTTTAAGAGGGAGAACAGTTGAATTTCTGTTTTTGAAGGATCACTCTGGCAGCATGTGCAAAATGGATTAAAGTAGGAGAAAAGTTGAGTAAGCGTGATACGAGGATATTTTAGAAAACTAAGCAAAAAGCAGTGCCTCAAATAGAGGTAGCAATAATGCAAAAAGCCAGCCAGGTAAAATCCATACAATTTAGTGACTTGTTAAGTGATGGTGAGAGTGAGTGCAAGTTAGTGAAGGATGGCTCTTGGTGTTTAAGCTTGAGAAAATAAAGGAATTGTAGAGATGATTCACTCATTATTGAGAAAGAAAATACAACGACCAAAGGTCCAGTCTGGATAGGAGATAGATTCCTTTTGGCACACACTGAGTTCGTGGTGCGTGTTGTACACTCCCGTACAGATATACAACTGGCCGATTGAGTCATAAATAGAGGATCCATCAGTTTGGAGAGAGTAGTGAAGTCTTGAGAATAAATGAGACCACCCAAGAGAGATTTTTAAGTGAGATTAGAGAGTCTGCAACATTTGAGGTATGCACAAAAGAAAATTAAGCATGGAGGATAATGATAAAGAATAGCCATAGAGGGGGGCAAGTGCGTGGCTCAGTTAGTTAAGTGCTGGACTCTCAGTTTCACCTCAGGTCATGATCTCATGGTTCATGAGTTTGAGCCCCACTTCAGGCTCAGTCTGGCAGTGCAGAGCCTGCTTGGGATTCTCTCTCCCTCTCCCTCTGCCCCCTCCCCATTTGCTCTCTGTCTCTCAAAATAATAAACTTTAAGAAAAAATAAGAAGAATAGAGGTAGGAATAAGTCAGAAGAGATCATTGTATCACCAAAAAGGGGAAGAAACCATTTAAAGAAGTGATGAATAGTATGAAATAGAGAAGTGATACTGAAAGGCTCATTGCACTCAGTAGCAGGACAGACATCAGTGACTTTGTCAAGAAATCATTTCATGGGAGTAATTGTTGTAGAGCCAATTGCAATGGGATTCATTTAGTCAGTTTTGTAATTCATGTCCTTCAAAGAATTTATCCATGTAATCTAAGTTGTCCTATTTATTGATATAAAAATTTCATAGTCTCTATCAGCATATTCACTATAGGATTTAAAGTGATGTCCTTTATTTTATTTTGGCTGTTGACAGTTTGTCTCTTCTCTCTTTATATCGTCATTAGTCTAGTTAGACATGTATCAATTTTGTTAACTTTTTCAGTGGAACATCATTTGGTTTTATTGGTTCACTCTATTCTTTTTCTATTTTATCAACTTATCTTCTTTATTATTTCCTTCCTTCTGCTTATTCTGAGTTTAATATGCTCTTCCTTCATTAGTTTCTTAATGTAAGAAGTTAGATCATTGAGTTCAGAATTTTTATCTTTTCTAACATAAGCAATTGAAGTTATAAAATTTACTTTAAGCTAAGTTTAGCTGCAGTCATGTGCTTGATATGTTTTTTAATGTATGTTCATTTCAATATATTTTCTAATTTTCCTCGTGATTTCTCAATTCTTCCATGGGTTATTTAATTTTTTTATGTTTATTCACTTTTGAGAGAGAAAGAGTACAAGCAAGGGAGGGGCAGAGAGAGGGAGAGAGTGGAAGACACAGAACCCAAAGCAGGCTCCAGGATCTGAGCTATCAGCACAGAGCCTGATGCGGGGCTCCAACCCACAAACCATGAGATCATGACCTGAGCTGAAGTCGGACACTTAACTGACTGAGCCACCTGGACACCCATCTTCCATGGGTTATTTAGAAGCATATTGCTTTATTGCCAAATATTTGAGGACCTTAGGGATAAATTTCTGTTATTTGTTTCTAATTTAATTTTTATGGTTAGATAACATATACTATATTATTTCAATCTTATTTTAAATTTACTGAAATTTATTTTCAACTTCCTATATGGTCTAGGTAAATGTTTGTGTACACTTGGAAAAACATGTATTCTGCTTGTGTTAGTTGGAGCATTCCATAACTGTCAATTATGTCAAGTTGTTTAGTGTAGCTCAACTCTTCTATATTCTTACTGACTTTCTGTCAGTTGCTTTATGAATATTTGTCATTTCAATTTATTTATATTTTGCTCTATGTACTTTGAAACCCTTTTATCAGGAGCATATGTACTTGGGTTTTTTTGTCTCCTTGATGGATCGATTCCTTTAATATGAAACTCCAGGCACCAGACCTTGTTCCAAAATCTATTTTATGAGGTATTACATAGAGCCACTCCAGTTGTTTTATGTTTTGAGTTATTATGGTATAATTTTTCCTTCTTTTTTCTTTTAACCCAGCTGTGTTTTTATATTTAAAATGAGTTTCTTGTTAACAGTATAGAGTTGGATCTTTCACTATCTAGTCTGACAATTTCTGCCTTTTATCTGGAGGGTTCAGACCATTTACATTTAATGTAACTATTGATATGATCAAGTTTAAATTATCAACTTGCTATTTTTTGTTTCTACTTGTGACATCTCTTTGTTTCTTCTATAATCTTTTCATCCCTTTTTGTGAATTAAGTATTTTTGAATTCCATTTTACCTCTGCTATTGCCTTATTAGTTATACTTCTTTGGGGTATCTTAGTGATTGATCTAGAACTTCCAAAATATATTTTACTTATCACAATTGCTTTTCCATTTAGAGTAGCTAACCATACCTATTTGCCAAGTCTGGGAAGTTTCCTAGGATATAAGAGTTTTAGTGCTTAAACCAGGTAAGTCCAGGCACTTAGAAAGAAGATGGATCACCCTTCTTTTTGTGAATAATAATATCTATATAGACAGACAGATAGATTATATATATAATAATACTAAAACAGTATGTTGTAAACCCTGCAATACACTACTAATGTTTGCTTTAAGCAGTCAATTATCTTTTAAAGGATTTTAAAACATAAGAAGGCTAGTTATGTTTCTTCACATACTTAGAATTCTTCATATCATTTATTCTTTTGTGAGATCCAACTTTTCCATTTGGTATAATTTTCTTTGATAAAATTTTTTTGTTGAACTTTGTTTAGCATTACTTACAGTTCATGTCTGCAGGGGACAAATACTCTCCAATTTATTTTAAATTTAAATTTAAATGTTATTAAGACATTATTTTCTTAGTTTAAGTCAATAAAATTGAGAGTAAGGTGCAGAGATTTCCTAAAAGTCTCTAGCCCCTATGCATGCATATCCTCCCCCATTATCAACATCCCCCAACAAAGTGGTGCATTGGTTATAATTGATGAACTCGCACTTACACATCATAATCACCCGAAATCTATATTTTACAGTAGAGTTTTCTCTTGATG
Source organism: Suricata suricatta (assembly GCF_006229205.1). Lineage (NCBI taxonomy): Eukaryota > Metazoa > Chordata > Mammalia > Carnivora > Herpestidae > Suricata > Suricata suricatta. The sequence goes on from NC_043707.1 coordinate 70,127,161, forward strand.
TGGGTTTGGACAGTACCTGGAAATCACTTCTATTTTACTGTCTCCATAATTGTTCCTTTTCCAGAATATCATATAGTTGTAATCACACACTGTACAGTCTTTACAGATTGGCTGCTTTCACCAAATAACATTTAGAGGTACTTCATGTCTCCTTATGGCTTGATAGCTCATTTTTTAGCACTAAATAATAATCCATTGTCTGAATGTACTAGTTTATTGACCCATTTACATACTAAAGGATATCTTAGTTTTTTCCAAGTGTTGTCAATTATGAGTAAAGCTGCTATAATCATCCATATACAAGTTTTTGTGTGAACATAACTTTTCAATTCCTTTGGAGAAATACCAAGGAGTGCAGTTGCTGTATTGTATGGTAAGAGAGTGTTTAGTTTTGTGAGAAACTGCTGAACTGTCTTTCAAAGTGGCTGTACCATTTTGTATTCTCAGCAGCAATGAATGAGAGTTCTTTTTGCTCTACATCCTAGTCAGGATTTTGGGTTGTTACCGTTCTAGATTTGGGCCATTCTTATAGGTATTGTTTTAATTTGCATATTCCTATGCAAATGACATACAAAGTGGGCATCTTTTCACGTGTTTATTTTCCATCAGCATATCTTCTTTGGGGAGGTGTCTCTAAAGGTCTTGGCCCATCTTTTAATCATTTGTTCTCTTTGTCGAGTTTTAATTTCTCTCTTTTATTTTATTTTGCCCCTTTCTTCAAAGACATTTTCATATGTATAGAATTCTAACTTGAAAGTGGTTTCAACACTTTAAAGATGCCATTCCATTTTCTTCTAACTTTCATATTTCTTGCAAGAAGTCTTCGTTTCATATCTTTGTACCGTATGCAATGTATCTTTTCTCTCTATTTCTAAGACTTTCTAGCAGTACTTTCCTCAATATAGTTCTTCCTTGCTCTGCATGTGCATGCATGTATTTATCCTGCTTTGGACTTATGTTGAGCTTTCTTAGAATCTAGCTTTATAGTTCTCAGACATTTGGGGAAAGTTTTAGCCATTATTTCTTCAAATCTTTTTCTGCTTCCCCTGTAGGACCCAATGACACATATTTGAAACCACTTTATAATATTCTGTAGATTACTGAGACTCTGTTCTCTCTCTCTTTTTAGTCTTTGTTTCACTTCTTGCTTTATGCTATTGATATAACTCAGAAATTACCCAACATATCATTTCATCTCCAGTGTCCAATTTATTATTAATCTCACCAAGTAAAGTTTTCATTTCTGATTTTTATTTTTATAAGTTTTAATTATTTCTCTTATATTTTTCACTCTCTTCCTTTGTTATCATAATTTACAATTCTATAATAGTTGTTTCAGCATCCTTGTCTGCTAGTGCTGTCATCTCCCGGTATGTTTCCATTGACTGATTTTCTGGACTCTGTTTAATTTCCTTCTCTGTATCCTTGGGTCAGAAACTGACTCCAGGTAAAAATCTAGGGCAACTGTAGGCCTCGTCTCTTTTGTGTCCCTTTTCTCAGGGGTCACAGTTCTCCATTGCCTGTTGCCCAGTATCTGGAAACAGTTACTTCATATGTTTTGTCAAACCTTTAAGTGTGGTCTTTGCTTCTCCAGCATGGAAGGAAGCAGATGTGAAAACACTAAAATTTGGGGTTGTTACATGGAATTACTATGACAATAACCGAAAAACACATGAAAAAATTTCTATGTGCCAGGCTTGTCACTAAGGGTATAAAAATGGACAAGAAGCAGTACCTGCCCTTAAAATCTCAGGGAGTCAGACATAGTTGATAAGCCAGTGTGTTCAATACCATAGTAATAGTATGTTCCAGATACTTAAGAGCTCTCAACTTTACCTTTGGGAGCCACTGTATGAAACTTATAGTATGAAAGTTAAAGCTGAATCCTAAAGGATTAATAAGGATGATTTTAAATAACATCTAATATAGGGAAAAGATGTTCCATGCAGAAACAGCATGGGCAAAGGCATAAGGAAAAGAAATAGCAGGATGTGGTTAGGAGACTGTGAGAAGTTTGGCGTTTCTAGAGCATAAGAGGGGAGTAGCCAGTGAGAGCCAGAGTTTAGAGAAGAAGATAGAGATTAATCACAGAAGGCCTTGTCAGCCACATTAATGAGTTGGGCTTTATCCAAGGTTATGGGAAGACACTGGAGTGTTTAGGAAAAGGACCAGTGTGTAAACAATACATAAAGTAGGGAATAAATTACAAGACCAAGGCCAGGGTATTTCAGTGATCCAGGAGAGAGACACTGGCTGAACTGGAATTGTGATCCCTGGAATGAGGAGAAAAACAAGATTTGTTAAATAATACCTCCCACTTTTTGAGTGTTTCCTACGTCCTAGACCATGTTCTAAGTACTCTGCATTAACACATTTATAACCCTTATAACAACCCTATAAAGCAGATGCTTTTGATATTCTAATTTAATGATCAGAAACTGAACACCACATAATTAAGTAACCTATGTTTCATACCCAGTAAGCGGGGAAAACGAAGACCCTCCCTTACAGCCTGGCTGCAGATCTATATTTTTAATAACGGAATTGTACAGCTTCAGGATGACTGCTCAGTATTATAATTACTTGCTTACTTGTCCAATTTCTCTTCCTGACTGGAAACTCCTAGAAAATAAAGACTACTTCTTGATCTTTGTAATATCCCCCAGGAGATATTGCAAAATCTGGATAGACCAGCAACTTGCTGTCCTGGAGGATCAACAAATAGAGAAGTAGACTTTTTTTTTTTTTAATTCAAAAAGTGCTATGAATAAGTAAGATAAACACAGGCTAGGGAATTTCTTTGAGAAGTGTGTCAGAGAAGTCCTCTCTCAAGAGGCAACATTGAGCTAAGGTCACCCAGGTGTCTGAAACTGCTTTGCTCTAGGAAGAGAAGGAAAGCCTGTGCGGCAGGAATAGCGAGGGAGGTAGAAGACAGTGTGTTAATAGCACAGAGGGGTGGAAAGCCAGGTCCATTCCTAGAACAAGTCTTGTAATAAATTTGCATTTTATTTCAAGTGCAGTAAACAGTCAGTGGAGAGTTTTGCTGGGGGTGGGGGTGGGGAAGGATGAAAAGACCTAATTTACATTTGAAAAAAAAATTTTGGAAAAATAGGAAGGAAGTGAAAATCAGAGAAGGGAAGCTTAGTATTTGAGGTACGGAGTTGGATAATTCTGTAAAAATACCATCTAAGATAAGTCTTGGGGGATCATTGGAGTTTAGGAAAAGAGAAATTTGAGGTCAGGCTGTACTCAGTTTGGATATTTCAATCTTTGAGAAGGGTAACTGTTGATGGAGAGGTGTGCTATGCCATTCAAGAGGGAGAGAGTATCTAGATAGAAACTTAGTAGTGGGGGAAGTTTTGCATAGGCCTATGATGTGGTTGTTAAGAAAAGAAGGGGATGCCTGGGTGGCTCAGCAGGTTAAGTGTCCAACTCTTGATTTCAGTTCAGATTATGATGTCATGGACATGGGGTCAAGTCCTGTATTGGGCTCATGGGTGTGAAGCTTGCTTAACATTCTCTCCTCACCCCCCACCTCCGCAGGCTGGTCTGTCTCCCTGTTCTCTCTCTCACAAAAGAAAGAGAGAAAAGAGGAGGGGAGGGAGGGAGAAGAGAGGGAGGAAGGAAAGGAGAGGCTGATGAGTGGGGACTATGAGAAAATAGTGGAGCAAATCAGTGAAGGGCTAGTGAAGGGGAGCATTTTTGCCATGCCAAAATATGCCTCTGGCATAAGGATTATTTTCAGCTAAAGGCAATCAAAACCCAGCAGATTCAGGAAAAACTCCCCCTCAACTATCTAAATTTATATTGGAAAGAGGGCCTGTATCAGGAAGACAGCTATTCCTATAGATAACTTTTTACCTAAGAAACTTATCTGCATAACAAGGCAAACTTTGTTTTCCAAACATCTCCTCTGCCTTCCTGTGAATGGCCTTCCTCCCCATTTGTATCCCCAGACTCCTTTCCTTAGCTCCAGACAGGATATAAGCCTCAATTACCTGGTTTGCCCTCTGGGTCTCATATTTTTATGGGCTTCCATATGTACAAAATCTGTTTGTTTTTCTCCCATTAATCTGTCTTATATCGATTTAATTATTAGACCCGACAACCTAGAAGGGAAGAAGGGAAATTTTTTCACCCCTACACTTGTAATGAATAGAATGATGGACTCTGATGGGCATCTAGAAAATAAAGTTTGGTTTCAGTCAAAGTCAGGAAATAGAATGTTTGTGGAAAATGGTGAGTCCAGGAGAGCCACTAATAGGAGAGCAGGTGTCCCATGGTTCATAATACAAGAGTATCACAGAGAGGGTGGACAAGCGAGATAAGAAATACTCTCTGCCTTCACCCACTGCAGGTCTGTCCCAGCTGTCATGTATAACTTCCTGAGTCCATTTGATCTGAAATGAACCCATCTGGCAGTTTCGGACAAAGTAAATATTCCCACTCCATTTATAAAAATATAGCGGGGGCTCAGTGTAAGTGACCCAGGATGGGGGAGTGGTGGAGAAGACAAAGCATCTTAATTAGCTCAGAGTATGCAATGCTAATGAGGTGCAGAGGGTAAGTGGTGGCAAGTAAAAGAGAGAGCTAAGTACACAAGGAAACGAAGAATGAAATTAGAGAAGGATGGTAAAATTTACAAAAGAAAGAAAGGAGGCAAGAAAGAAAAAGAGAAAGAGAAAGAGAAAGAGAAAGGCTAGGCAGAGAAACCAGCATAGGAGATTGGTTTTTTGATGTATTAAGATATCAAAACACAACTGGACTTAAGTGAAAGAATGAAACATATTTCCTTGTCCATTAATTTAGTAATCTTATCAAAAAGCATATGGGTTTGTGAAAAGATAATAGATAACAGAGCAAAAAGAATTAGGGTAATTTTCTTTTCTTTCTTTCTTTTTTTAGTATCATCTAACTTCTATACATATGAAAAGTAAATGTTTCCACTAGGGAATAAAACACTCAGCAAACCCTGTTTAGCATCTATGAGCAGGTTTGTCATATGGTTACTAAAATGAATTATATTCAATCTTCAGGCTGTATGCTCATTCTCTGTGTCCCTAGGCCCTGGCCTTAGGGACTGCACACATCTGCTGGAAGTCACATATACTCTATGAGAATCAGAATTAAAAATTATAGCTGCTTCATCTAATAAGACAATAGGGAATCCCAGCTATTACCGCCCTGTAGGAACACTTTTCCCAATAATATTTCAATCACATTCCATGGGAAGATATCGGGTGCTATTGTTTTAACAAGTGTGTTGGCTCATTGCTTCCCAAATGGTTGGCGTACTGCAGGGCTTCGGGGGTGGTAGCGTATTCCCTTAACCCATGTTGGGCAGTATTAACCCTGAACCCCCAGCCAGACATCCATCAGCTGACCCTCCTGGGGCCGTCATTATTCGGTAACTTGCTTCTTTGCTCTAATCAGGCCACCCTGCTTACTATTCTCTGTATATGACTTACTAATTTTAGTACACATTGCTCTGAATCATAGCATGTCAGAGCTGAAAAGGCTCTTAGAGATTTAGGCCAGCCCTCCTCAATTTACACCTGAGGAGGAAACACATTTCAGTAGTCCTTCAAGTCCCAGCTCAGAACTTACTTCCCACAGATTGCTTCCCCTGTTAAGTTGCAGCCAGCTCTGGAAACCACTCCTTCTCTTTGGGCTTCTCTTGATAATATAATTTCTGTTTCTCCAAGAAGGAAGCCTTGGATAAGTCAACGTGCTTCTCCTGGTATCTGTGTCCTTTGTTACAATAGGAAAGGATTTTGGTGATCTCTGAAGTCCCTTTTTCCTATATTTTGGTTCTATAAATTTATCTTTAAAGTCTCATATTCCTTATAATTGTTTTTGGTCATATATGCAGGCAGTCGTTGCTTTGCATGATATCTTGTTAACTGAAACTAGTGCCTGCTGGTGCCTGTTCCTCTTGTAACATTCCTTGGTGTCTGAGCTCAAATGCCATGCACTACAAAACTGTGCAAAGTCAAGAATCGTTGCCAGTTTGCATGTGGTTCAGCTAATGCTGCACAGTGCAAAGCATGGATTGCCTGTATTTTTCTACTCTTCAGCAGTTTTGTGCCCTTTGGAATTCATTCTCCAGATTTTCTTTGAGGAACTAACCTTCCCTTAGTAGATAAACTATAATTAAAGACATTGAACTTTCCTGGCTATAGATGATCACATGACTAGAACTAGATCACTCAGATGTTCTCCCTGGGATTTCTAACTTGAACCAAAGCAACCCAGAGGTTGCTAAAATATAAAAAGGCTAAAATATACTCACCTGATGTGGTGTTCTACAGGAATTGTTCACTAGTTTTTATTTACCAGTTTCTACTAGAACTGATCTGGTCCCTATACCTTCCAACATCTGATTCCATAGGTTCTGAGGATTACCCTGTGTCATTGTACAACATCCCTCTTTTGCTTTTGTTATGCAGAATTGATTTGCATTGTAGGCAACAGAAACCTCTTAACTGGTACAGGGTTTCTGGTTTTGCTTGAACCAGAATATTTATTACCTCCTACAAACTCCAGAAACCAATAGTATCCATCCATTGCACCTCCAATTTCTGAGCACCTACTTGTTTCTTGCTGTTTTACAATCATACTCTCATCTCATTTAAGGTGCACCTTTGAAAATTACTTATTGCTGAATATAAAGGCGTTCTTGTAATTTCTTGAACTTCTGGATATTTTCTTGTGCCGTTTGACTGCTCTTGTCTCTGATATGCTGTGGTATGCCAATTTGGCCCCCACTTCTCCAACAACTGTCGCATTCCTCTTTTAGCCCTCCTTCTTTTTATGTCATAAATATTGACGTATATAGGCTGTGTCCCTAGCCCTCTCTGCCCTACTCTGGCCTATGTTTCTCAGCCGGGATCTTTCCTCCCCCAACCCCAGACTGTAGGGTAGTTTGCTGAGTAAAGGCAAAAGTTATATAGGGCGCATCTCTTCATAGACTACTTGGCACTGGGGAAGAGAAAACATAATTTTTATATTAATTCAATATTAAAATGGATTTTTAAGATAAGAACTTTCTTTGTTCGGGGTGTTACTTGAGAGATAGTCATCCACTCTTTAATATCCAACCATTTTCATTCAGGCACAAGTAGAGCAGGTTGGCACTCCTCTCTGTCACAGGATGTGATCTGTCCAGGACAATCACATTTACTCCTATGATAGTTTAACAAAGTGATTAGGAGTATGGGCTTTGAAATTAGATGGGTATGGCTCCATGTTCCACCATTTTCTAGGTATGTGACCTTGAACAAATTATTTAACTTCTCTTAGACTAAGTCTTCTCATCTATGAAATGGGACAAGAATGTCTATTTTATAAATTGATGTCAAAATCAAAAGAGATAATGCCTATAAGACAAAATGTGTCCAATGAAAGCTAAGTGCTGCATAAAATTGCTATTCATATATATAAATAGCAGTCAGTTCTTTATCTCTAGCCCTAGGCATCAAGTTCCAGTTCATAACTTACAATGATTATTTAGCTGTCTGGCTTAAATTCCATTTATCTAAACTGAGTTTCTCTCTCTCTCTTTCTCTCTCTCTCTCTGACTTCTCTATTTTTACCAGTGGTACCACCATTATGTCTAGGCATAACCTCTTGACACATTCATCCAAATTACCACAATAAGTCCAATCTCTTGACTAAAATTCAGAACCTTGCCTCTACAGTGTTTCATTTAAATCTCTTATTATTTGTTTGTTTGTTTGTTTGTTTGTTTATAATCAATGAGCATACTTCACACATCAGTATCACCTAAAGTCCAAAGCTTACACAAGAGTTTCACCCTTGGTGGCATATATTTTTGAGTTTTGATAAATGTGTAGTTACATACATTCATCATAGTAGCATGCAAAGTAGTTTCACTGCTCTATCTATCCATACCTTCCTCCCCATTGACACCTAATGAGCTGTCTTTTGGGTCTTTTGCTCATTTTTTTGTTGGATTGTTTCCATGTTGTTGAATTTTAAGGGCTGTTTGTACAGTTGGCTAACAGTCTCCTATCAACTCTGCCTTTTGCAAATATTGTCTCCCAATCAATGAAAAAAATAATTTCTCCTCAATATATCCAATGTTTAACTAAAGATTTGTCTTCATCTCTTTTTTTCCATTGGTTCAAGTTCCTCCTACTAGAATTTATAAGATGGGATCAGTCTATCTAGGGACAACTTAGGATCACAGTGTTTGAAGCTTCAAATACCAGCTCTGTAACTTATAGCTGTGTAATTTTTAACAATTAATTTAACCACCAATAATCATGAAAATCCCTCATGGAGTTGTTAAAAAAATTAAATGAGTTAATACTTGTAAAGAAGCTGAGAACATTTCTTGGCACATACGAGCTCTAAATGTGCATTAGCTACCATTATTAGTCATTTTCTCAGGTAATGACTCAGATATTTGGAAATAATTCTGATACCTCTCTCTGCCTGTTTTTCATTTTTTCTCCTTCAAATTTACCATATCTAGTTTCTTCATTATACATAAACACTTATTTTGGAGTCAGAAAGACTTGGGTTTGAGTACCAGCTTTGCTATTCTTGTGTGTATTAATTTGAGCACATTACTTAACCCACTGAAGCTCTTTTGTAATAAGTGAAAAGAGAGAGAACTATTGTGCTATGCTGAATAGTAACTCAAAGGATAGTCATTCAGGTCCTCATTTCTGGAAACTGAACATTACTTCTTATGGAAAAAGATGCAATCAAATTAAGATGAAGATGAGATTCTGAGTTATCGAGGCAGACCCTAACTGTAGTCACAAGTGTCCTTATAAGAGGGAGGTGAAGGGAGAGACTTGACTACAGAAGCAGAGAAAGCAATGACGATGTAGCAGAGGATGAACACATACAACTACAAACCAAAGAATGCTGACATCCACCAAAGGCTGGAAGAGGTAAGGAACAGATCACCCTCTAGAGCCTCTAAAAGGAAAAAGCCCTCTGACTGATACCTTGTTTTAACTCCATTAACTCATTTCTTATTTCTGGCCTCCAGAACCAAAAGAGAATCGATTTTTGTTTGTTGAGGAAGAAGATTCAGCTACCAATCCCAGGTGAGGATTCTCACCTTGCAGATGTTGGCAAAGAGAAATACACTGCCAACCACTAGAAGTTGGAGCCCACAGATATCAGCCGCTGCATCCCCAGTGAGCTCAGAATCACCAAGGAGAACTCAGCTCATAAGGCATGGTTGGAAGAACAGTTAATCACAGGATGGAGGAAAGGCATGGCAAGATAAGGGTCCGCATTGTGTGCCTGTCTCCTATGGTCAGCAGGACCTTCCTGATAGCCCACACCGGGTGATGACTGCACAGACCCTAGTTGTCCTGTAGGTGAAAACTCTGTTTCCTCCCTCTCAAAAGGCAGAAACACTAGTGCACTGGCCAGGTCCATGTGATACACACTGAAGCAGTATGAGGAAGTTCACTGCGTACCCAGAATAGGGAAAGATTTCTCCTAATAAGGAAAGAGAATCTAAACTATTGTTTGACCCTAGCCTCCATATAAGGAAATGTTCCAGACCCGGGGCACTGATTAGGCATTCCCAGGGGCTGGCAATAAGTATGGCTGCCTCCCTAACACTATTATTTTAAGCCACTAACCTCATCATGTTTTTACTGATACAACAGGAAATTAATACAATTATATTAATTAAATTTAGTTTTTAAGAAGATCAAATGAGAAATATAAAGTGCTTACCACAGTGCCTTGCATAGTGCCTTATACAAAATAAGTATACCATGTCCAGATACTTAAAAAATGACTCAGACCACAGAGAGACAAATGGATTGAAAAGATTAAATATGCGTAGAAAGCAAATTACATATTTACTACGTATCCCACAAAAGAAATGAAGGTGATCGCAGACTAGAGAGAAGTAGAAAGATTTCAGGTATTTTTGGAGGATAGAGAGAATTTGGCCATGCATTACAGGGAGAAGAGTAGAGGTAAGGAAGACTAAAGAGTCAGGATAGACTTCCAGCTTGCTGGCCTGAGCAGTCTTACCATCTATTCTTCCCTTTTCCCTCTGGGACCCTAAAGCTCACATTTCCTAGTGGTAAAGTGGTTAGGTGGTGGGAATGGAACAAAATAATTGGCCTACTTTTCCACTGGTCTGCCATGAACTTGCCCCACACACCGTCACAACCTGCAAATAACCAGAGCCATGTTTTACATCTGATATTTTTTTGTTTCAAATCAGCCTTTTTTTTCCATAACATAAATATTTACGGCACTTGCAACTTTGTTCTCTGACTTCAGAATGACCTAAAGTCTGCCACAACGACAGTAATCCCAGGACCTTCCAAAGTACTGTGCTCTAAAGAACTATTCCCTTGAAGGGAACAGTCAGAAATCAAGGACCTGATTCAGGAAGCAAGGTAAAGCTTTCAGAAACATTTGGCAACAGTATGGCTGTACTGCCTTGCCCCTGGATAATTTAATCAAGTGACAAATGTGTCCAGTGGGTCTCCATTTAGTATGTGAGGTAGCCAGGAAAAAATGGAATGGAAAGAAAAAAGCCATACAACAATCGTGTTTGTCTGGGTCCACAGTTTATGTGATTGATATTGGATGTAGAATTCTTTCTCTTTTGACACAATCAATTACACTGACAAAATTTTTTTAATCTCAGATCTGTGCATACCTGCGAATTGCAGTGTTTTCAGAAGACTCATTATAATCATCACTGAATATTTATTGAGAACCCACTGGGCACAGAGAACTGTACTAGGCATGTGATCAAGAGAGAGCCTATTTCCAGCCAAGTCCTTTTGTTTCCATCCTGTTCTGAGAGTAATAACATACCTAAAGAAAGTGAAATTCTACACATAATCAAACTTATTATCTGATTTGATCATTATTTTGATTGCTACTTATGATTTATAATAGAGGTCATTATTTTATTACATACTTTCTGTATATAATTAAGTTACTTAAAATGAAGACTTTCATTCAGCTCAAGTTAGTAAGAATAATGTATTTCTGATTTTCTCATCATCAGCTGAAGAGAAACTGAGCTACAAAAAAGGTATTATACTATTGAACAAATTTTTTTTCAAAAAATTTAGAATGCATTGTATATATAAATGGGAAGATTGATGGCATTTACTATGAGATAAATTTCATTGTTTCAAAAAATTATCACAAGTCTGTCAAGGGAACTAAGTGCCTCACATTCTATGTGAGGCTTAAATTCTCTGATCATATTACAAGTTTCAAGTTTTAACAGGTAAAAAAGATCACATTGTTTTAGTTGCACATATATTTTGTAAAAGACAAAAGGGCCGAATTGATAAAGGAAAAAAGAAAAATCAGTGCCTTTCAAAACAGAATTTCATGCTTTTCATTGTTAGTGAGTTGGTTTATGTGTCAGGTAAACTTTGATCTTAAAATATCTTTCACGGGCATGATTTCCTCCAGAGACTATTTTCTGTCTTGATATCCTCATAAGTGAAACAAGAATAAATATTTTGTTCCATAAAATATTCCTCCCATGACTATTCGTATCTCTCAAACTTGTCTTTGTGTGAAGGAAGTTGTAGCCAATTTTTTTGGAGATGTTTTTAGCTTTTTAGAAAGCTACTCTCTGAAATGGAAATCATTTTCTAAACACTCTAAACCTTGAGGAGGAGGGGAGGAATATTCCCGTATCACGTCACCTTGATTTAATATCCACTGTCCATAGCAAATTTTGTCTTGGTTTCTGTCCCTCTATTTCCTTGCTCTCTCCCCTCCCTTCCTCTCTCCCTGTGCCTTCCCTTCCCTCTGCTGCCCTTAGCAGGATGCCTGTATCAGGGCAGAAAATGAGAGAATGTCAGCAGTTCCGCACTGTGCCTTTCAGCTCTGCGTTGGCAGGTGGGGGTGCCTCACCTCCTGCCTGAGCCATTTAGCACTAAGCCATTTAGGTACATTCTGTGCGCCCCCTCAGACAACGTCTTCCTTATTGTGCCAGAATCTTCTTGGAAACCCAAGCCAGATGAGTTAATCTAAAGCATATTCTCTGTGATCACAAAAAGTAATCTGGACTGTGTCTGGGCTATATTTAAACTGAATTTAAAATGATAAGGTCTGCATGTGTTTCCCTCTCTGATAGAGGAGAGGTAATTTATTTTCCCACTGGCTCCTATTTCTGTTAGCAGGATTTTTGAATTAGTTGTGTCCTAATTAATTCATTCATCAATGTAAATTTGGATATTTTTGCATTCTTAGCTCTTCCTTAACTTTTTTTGCAGTGTTTATAAAGACATCACAACTGCCAAAGGCAATCAGGTTTATTAGGGTCCCCCTGATTCGTTCACCCCAGGGGTCCTGTTCATCTTCTCATTGCTCAGAACTCTATTACAAAAGTGGAGGCCTGGCACCCATCTAGGACCAAACCTTCTCATTTTGTCAAAGAGTTCATTTCCTCTTGTCAGCCCAAAAGAGAGTCAATAAACTGCAGCACTTTTGTGAAGGGTTTATTATCCAGAACAGGTCCACTGCACATGAAAGCTCATGATTCCTTATTAAAGTTTTTATATACTAACCTCGATGGTGATTTCCACCCATTTTATTGTGGTATTTAAGTGCCATGTGACTTTCCACATAGCAAGTACCAAACTTGCGAATTTAGGACTTAGTAATAACCTGAGAATATGAATAAGCAGTGGTGGCTGAAATTTTGCTTTCCCTTCACCTTCTTCCCATCCCCTGCCACTCACCATCCACTCCACCCCTGTGGGGATAATGAACTAGACTCTGTTTCAAAAGTCAGAGTGCCAGGCCTAACTCTCCTCATGCAAACATATACAGATAAGTTATCACAGGTCTTGATTTTCTCACCCAACTACAGCATTCCCCTTCCACCAAAAGAGAGTATTTCTACTCCTCTTATTGGAAGAGAGATAGAGATTATTTCCCTTTCATGAAGTTAAAATTCATTCATTAGAGAAATGCATATTTTATTTCTACCATAGTGACTGTGTGCAAAGGAAATATTCTGCAGATAGTATCTGACTTCTCAGTTGTTCTAATATGTGCTCACACTTTATTTCTAAGTCATATGTTTAGAATTTCCTGTAGAAATATCCTGACAACTGTTGATTTGTTCCCCACCTTCCCACCCCCAACACACACAACTATGGTACTCTGGAATATATTTACTCTGAACTATAGTACCGGGAGTGTCTATTTGACTCTGTCTAAATACCATATAATACACAGAGTCCATGAGAAAGCACATATGTATATCTGGAACATATTTCCCCTTCCTTTTCATGTTAGAACATGACAAGAAAAGGTAGGTACTTTGCGGGTACTAGTTAACATGACATTTATTAGCTCCTTAAATGATTCTTTCAATCAATTCTCCACCTACTTAAACTGAAGAATTGCGGGCAGAAGGTTTATGGGGACAGAGGCACCAGGCTCAGTCTACACATAAACCTGTTGGATTGATAGCATCGAGATCAAAGATAGAGTATAGCTGTTATAGCCAGAAAGAGCAGCTTTTTAAATCTCAAATGTTTATAGTTAAAATGAGAATAATAGTATTATCTATTATAATAGACTTCTTGGAAATTATTTGAGATGATGCAGGAAAAGTACTTTGCCCAATGCCTACCCCAGAGAATGCTTGTTGTGGTTGCAGAAGATACCTTTTGCTGACTACTCTATTGCAATTTCCTCTTCTCCAGAAATGGCCCCATTACCCCCAAAACCAGGACTGGGTCTCAACCATAATACCAATAATATTTGACTCTGTCCACTTAACCATAACTAGTTGTAATGGGTCATGACTCAAGTGAGTACGATTTGCTCTCCAAGAATTTTGGGTTCAAGAGCCTTAAGAATGGGAGCTAGAAGTGATTCCACTTTAGTGGCAGCAATCAAGAGTCAAGGTTTCCAGTTCAGGTTCCTAAAGTTCAGACTCCCTACGTTCTATAGTTTTGAAAGCAGATCATTGATCTCTTCCTTGGATTTTATGAGATACACTAGATCCTTCCAATAGATCCTCATAACCATCTGTTTCTTTAAACTTCATATGATTTCTGAAGTTTACAAAATTTCTTTCTAACTTTAATTAGTAGTAGTCGTCGTAATGGTACAAGCGACACCATTACTAGAAGTAATCAGGATCGTGTAATCCAAACTCTTTGGCTTCTTACTGTTACACAGTCTGGCTCTCACCCTTATTTGTATTATTTACATCCTTGGTGATAGGTTCAGATTTTAGTCTTGATTATATAACTTCATGGAACCTATATGCTATATGATATTACAGAGAGAAGCCATTCATTAAATATAGGTTGAACAAATGGAGGTACTTGTGAAGGACATAAAGCGGGATTAGATATGTAAGAATCTAGAGTACATAGTGAAAAGTGAGGTTGGGGAAAGTACTTTAAAGCAGGCAGTTTAATGGGCGGTGGTCAAAACGTGTGCATCCCATGGAGCCACAGACTGAACCTAGACTAATGAATAAATCCTTTTCTTTCTTTAAGCAATATACTAATCATTAGGCAAGGTAAATTTTAAAGTTATCCTTTAAAAATACCTCTAAAAGTTGATGAGTCATCAGTGTAAAAAGAATCTTCATAAAAGCAGATCTTTGTCTGTTTACCACAACACAGCTCCTCCTTTCAGCCCCCATAGCACGAGCTGTTAGAAGGGTTATGTCTCACAGTGACTTCTGATGGTAATCTTTAGTTTGAGAATTTGAGGTAAAGGCTGTGGAGCACAGCTTTTGCAAGCTTTTGAGTTGAGTTGGCTTTTAGAATTTATAGACCTAGCCAGGACGTACTGGTGAAGGTTCTGACTTTGGATGCTAGTTACTTGAATAGTCAAAATATTATAATAATGAAAAGTTGGAAAAACACCTGTAGAAACAACCTTTCTAAAAATTCTTCTTGCCAAAGAAATTAGCTCTGGAAGGGTAGGTGTTTGGGTAAAATTACCCAGCAGACTACTGTCCTCTTAGATTTTCTCCATGGAACTATCTGGCAGAAATTTAACATGGCCTTACTGCTGTTCTATTGTTTGAAAAGGGCAGAGATTCTTTTATGGGGAAATGGGAGGAGAACAGAAATGTGTTTTAATTTACTTTTATGATAAATATCATTAAATCAAAATTTAAAGCTATATATTTTTATTTTCAGTTTGATGCTCATAATGCAAGAAGGAGTCATTCAATAAGAGATTGAAATAAGCATTTGCTAACAATGAAGTCATTATTTTAATGAAACCTGATCAACTTTCCTGAATAATTTGGGATTTTTTTAAACAACATATTTCAAGGCAGAAAGGAAAAAAAGGAAAAGACCATACGTTTGGCAGAAATGAAAAATGGTTACTATGGCAGCTTGATTTGGACACGGAAAACCTGTTTCAAGCTATTCATAAACCCAACTCTTGCAAACTATTTATTATGTACAATAAATTATATGAAACATGTAATGAAAAAATGAGAGTGACTTGTTTTAGAACTCGGAGAGTTAATGAAAACTATTTGAGAGGGAAGGACTGGGTAAGATGTGGATCCTGGTGTTCCCTGCTGAACGAGCTTAATGAATTTTTATCCATACCAAGAGGACCCCCCACTCCTCACCAGTTGACACAAATGTCACATTCGTTAAGCAAGAAAAAAAAATGTGGAATGCGCCCTAACCACATAAAGTGCACCATTTTCACAATCCAAACTCAATTCATTTAGCCTCTATTCTTCATGCCTGAGTGGACGTTTTTCGTCACACACCCAAGACAAAACTTGGAGATAGCAATGGGGGGAGAGATGTATTGCCAACTCTCATATTCTGTGCTGCTTATTCTCTCTGAAGGCTTTAAACAGACACTGTGATAATATTTCCAAGTGGAATGTGTATGGTTCTTGAGTCAGAGGAGCTGGAATGTGTGCGGTTCTGTGTCAAATATATGTATTGCTGCCTATTCATGACACAAGATAAGTAAGGACTTGCTTTCTGATGTGAAAGACATAGGATCTAATTGTCAAAAACGTTTAGATTCTTTTTAATTTTTAAATTTATTTATTTTGAGAGAGAGAACGCATAAGACACGGGGGGAGAGAGAAAGAGAGAGGAAGAGAGAGAATCCCAAGCAGGTGCCATACTGTCAGCACAGAGCCTGATACAGAGCTCGGACTCAGAAACAGTGAGATCACGCCCTGAGACAAAGTTAGATGCTTAACTGACTGAGCTTCCAGGTGCTCCAGCATTCTTTTTTTTTTTTAAGTTTTATTTATTTTGAAAAAGAGAGCACGAGATGGGCAGAGGCTGAAAGAGATGGATAAAGAGAGCATTCCAAGCAAGCTCCATGCTCCACACCCAACCCAAGGCAGGGCTCAATCTCATGACTATGAGATCATGACCTGAGCCCAAATCAAGAGTCCAACCCCTAATCGACTGAGCCACCCAGGACCCTCCTCTCCAATTTATATTCTTAAGACAGGAATCATTAGAAGCAACATGCAGTCAAGTGTTTAGTGGTTTCATATGGATAATAAATGCTATAGAAATATTACAATGGGGCAAATGGATTTGGGTTCGGATGAAGATAGGTGAGGTATTGCTATATTTATCTCAAAATCTGAAAGACTGTGCTTTATAGAATGGAAGCAATTTGGAAAAGAAGTGAGGAATAGGGAGACAGGAAGGTTTTAAAGTGGACGTCTGGTGGGCGGAACAGTACATCCTAATGAAAGCAGTACTTAGTGTTAAAGTGTTATCTTATTAAAAGGCAGTAAATAATCCAACCTGTATGCAAAAAAAAAAAAAAACTATTCAAGAAATGTGGACAGTAAGAAAATGAAAGTAAAACCCTTTATAGTTCCTGGATTTGTAAAGTAGTCAAAATAATATAAACTCTCTCCTTATAAGCAAAATTAAACAGGGCTGTATTATATCCCTAACGCCAGACCAATGAGTAAATCTAAGCTTCACATTTACAAATTATATCACTATTAATGGCTCAGTTTTTTCATATTAACTTCCTTATTAGCATCTTTATATTAATTTACTTTTTAAATAACCGTATTGAGGTAAAACTGACGCATAACTGACAGTAAAGTGCATATGTTTAAAGTATAAAATGTGACCTGTTCTCACACACACAAACACACATGCACACATATGCACACACATATACACAACTCTGAGACAATCTCCATAGTCAAAATCATGAACATATATGACACCCTCAAGAAATTTCCTCCTGTTTCAGTCCCTCATATTCATTTCTCTTTCCTGTCCTTCTGTCCTCTGGCAAACACTTAAAAGCTTTCCTCACGGTACATTACTTTGCATTTTGTACAGTTGTACATGAACAAAATCGTACGATTTCTACTCTTTTGGTTAGGGCAGTGACCTGGCTTCTTCAATACAGCATAATTATATTGATATTGTCCATGTTTTCTTCATGCATACTAGCTTAAGAAACCACCAAACTGTTCTCTAATGGACAGTAGGTTTTACATTCCTACCAGCAGTGTTCTGTTTTCTCACATGCTCATTGACACTGGGTAAATCAGTGTTTTAATTTTAGACATTCTCAGAGGTGTTTAGAATTATATTAATTCTAAGTTTCTTTACCCCTGTGATTAATAATGTTGAACATAGTTTCATGTTCTTATTTGACAAATATATAATTTCTTTGGTGAAATATCTATCTCAATCTGTTGCTCATATTTTATTGTATTGTTTGTTTCCTTATTATTGAGTTTCATTTACTCTGTGTCTAATTTTTTATTCTCTTTCACATATGACAAGTTTTTAATTTTGGTTAAATTTGATTTATCATTTTTTATGGATTGTTCACTTAATATATCTAAGAAATTTTTACATAACCTCAGAGCAGAAAGATTTTCTCCTATATTTTAGAACTTTTTTAGTTTGGGATTTTATGAAGTCTATTTCCCACTTTCAGTTAAGTTCCACAATATGAAGTACAGATTGAAGTTTATTTTTTGACATATAGATGCCAATTATTTCAGTTCTGTTTGTTGAAAAGACTATCTTTTCACCACTGAATTACCTTGTACCTTTGTCAAAAATCAATTGACTATATATGTGTGGGTCTATTTCTGAATTCTGTTCTGTTTCATTGATATGTTTGTCTATATCTTGATTTTATATCTTTATAAAAAATTCCTGATAACACATTAGTCCTCCAACTTTATTCTTCTCCAAAATTGTCCTTTCTTTTCTAGGTTCATTGAACTTCCATATGAACTTTAGAATCAACTTGTTAATTTCAACATTATAATAATTATTTTACAATCCTGATTAGGATTGTATTGTAACTCTAGGTCAACTTGAGGGATAATGGATATCTTAATACTGAGTATTCTAAATTTATATTTCTCCATTTATTTATGTAGTCTTCTATGGCAGTGTTTCAAGTTTTCAGTTTGTGGGTTATATGTAATATATATACAATATATATAAATATTTCATATTTTTATGCTTTTATAAATGATACTGAATTTTTAATTTCAATTTCAGTTGTGTGTTAGAATATAAAAATACACTGATTTTGCATATTGATCTTCTATCCTGCAACTTTGCTAAATTAACTCATGCTTTCTTAAAATTTTATGATAGACACTTGTGATTATATGTAAATAAAGACAGTTTTACTGGTTTGTATTCAGTCTAGATACTTATTTATTCTTATCTTATTTTGCCATCTAGAGCCCTCAGTGAAATTGTGAATAGAAATAAGGGTAGTATAAATGCTTTCCTTGTTCCTCATCTTATGGGGAAAGCATTCAATCTTCCACCATTATCGATGATTATAATGATGTAGTTTTTTCATAGATGTCATTTAACAATTTAAATAAATTCCCATATATTCCTAGTTTGCAGATTTTTTTAAAGTTTTCTTCTATGTATTTTTAGGGAGAGAAATAGAGAGCAAGTGGTGGAGGGGCAGAGAGAGAGGGAGAGAGAATACCAAGAAGGCTCTACATTGTCAGCACTGATCCCGATGTGGGGGCTCAAACTCAGAAACCATAAGATCATGACCTGAGCTGAAATCAAGTCAGACGCTTAACCACCTGAGTCACTCAGGCACATCTGCATATATTTTTTATTAAAAATGGATGTTGGATTTTGCTTAATGCTTTCTTTCCTCTACTGAAATTATGATATGATTGTGTTTGTTTGTTTTCAGTCTGCTAATAGGGTGAATTACATTGATTTTCAAATGTTAAACCCATCTTGTATCCTTGGCATAAACCTCACTTGGTTATGATGTATTTGCTTTTCACAAATTGTTGGATTCAAAAGCTAAAAATTTTAAAGAATTTTTGAATCTATGTTCATGAATATATTGGTCTATAGTTGAGTTTTTGTTTTCTTTTTTAAAAATATTTATTTTTGGAGTGTGCAAGCAGGGGAGGGGCAGAGAGAGGGGACAAAGGATCCAAAGGGGGCTCTGCACTGACAGGCCCACAACAGCCCCAATGTGGGGCTTGAACTCACAATCTCTAAGACCATGACCTGAGCTGAAATGGTATGCTCAACAGACTGTGCTACTCAGGTGCCCCTGTTTACTTGATTTCTTGTTTCCCTGGTATCTGCTGTTAGAATTGGAGTAGTGCTGGCTTCACAAAATGAGTTAGGAAGTATTCTCTTTTCTTCAGGTTTCTGAAAGAGTTTGTGTTGAATTGGTGTTATTTCTTCCCTAAAAGTGACCAGTTAAGCCATCTGGGCTTGTAGTTTTCTTTGTGGGAAGGTTTTAAACTATATAACAATTTATTTACTATATATAAGACCATTGGAGGATATCTGTTCCTTTTGGAGTGAACTTTCAACAGTTTGTGATTTCTTGGAAAAGGTGTATCTATTCCATCTAAGTTGTCAGATTTATTGATACCAAGCTGTCATATTCTCTTATGATCCTTTTAGTATCTGTGGTATCTGTAGTGATGTCACCTCTCTCATTCATGACAATACTTATTTGTATCTCCTCCCTTTACTTTTTTCTCTGATCAACCTAAAGATCTATCAGTTTTAATGATCTGCTGAAACAATCAGATTTGGGGTTCATGAGTTTTCTCTATTTAAAACAATTTTTAATTATTTTGAGAGAGAGAGAGAGAGAGAGAGAGAGAGAGAGAGCGAGAGAGCATGAGCAAGCATGTGTGGGGTAGAGGAGCAGAGGCAAAGAGAAAGGGAATCTTAAAGCAAGCCCCACACTGCACAGAGATCCACATAGGATCGGTCCCGTGACCCTGGGATCACGACCTGAGCCAAAATCAAAAGTTGGAGACAACCAACTGAGACATGCAGTCACCCTGATTTTCTCTATTAAAAAAAAAAGTTTCTTGATTTCTGCTTTGATTTTTCAGTTATTTCTTTTATTCAGGTTATTTTGGTTTAATTAGCCTTTCTTGAAAAATTTATTAAGCTGAGGTTACTAATTTAGAGATGTATTTATTTATAAACTAAGTGTTTAGTGATAATTTTCCCTTCAAATGTAACTTTCCCTGTATCCCACAAATTTGGATGTGTTTTTACTTTCATATTCATTGATTTTAAAAGGTTTTCTAATTCCATTTTTATTTCTTACTTGACCCATTGGTTATCTGAATTCTATTAATTGGTTTCAAATATTTGGGGGATTTTTTCAGATATCTTTCTGCTTTTTTTCAGTGTTTTTTATTTATTTCTGAGACAGAGAGAGATAGAACATGAGCAGAGGAAGGGCAGAGAGAGAAAGAGATGCAGAATCTGAAGCAGGCTCCAGGCTCCGAACTGTCAGCACAGAGCCCAATATGGGGCTCGCACCCACAAACCAGGAGATCATGACCTGAGCTGTTGGATGCTTAACCGACTGAACTACCCAGACACCCCATATCCTTCTGCTTTTGACTTCTACTTACATTACATTGCAATTACGTTGTAGTTAGAAAATATTCTCTGTATGCCTTGAATTTTTCAAGTTTATTGAAACTTGTTTCATTGCCTAAAATACGACTTACCTTGGTATATGACTTATATTGACAAAAATTCTGCTCTTTTGGGGGAGAGTGTTTTTTACATATCACCTAGATCAGGGATGCCTAGGTGGCTCAGTTGGTTAAGCGTCCAGCTTCAGGTCAGGTTATGATCTCACAGTTTGTG
The DNA here is from genome assembly GCF_006229205.1 of Suricata suricatta. Lineage (NCBI taxonomy): Eukaryota > Metazoa > Chordata > Mammalia > Carnivora > Herpestidae > Suricata > Suricata suricatta. The sequence goes on from NC_043707.1 coordinate 70,148,313, forward strand.
GGTTCGAGCCCCACACCGGGCTCTGTCCTGACAGCTAACTCAGCCTGCTTCAGATTCTCTATCTTTCTCTCTCTCTGACCCTCCCCTGCTCATGCTGTCTCTCTCTGTCTCTCAAAAATAAATAAAAAACATTAAAAAATTTTTAATATCAACTAGATCTAGATGGTCAATGCCTTCTCCTTATTTGTTTATCACTTATTGAAGGAGGAGTGTTAAAATCTCAATTTATAATTATTTATTTCTCTGTTTATCCTTAGAGTTCTTTTTTTGTAATATATTTTGTTATCAAGATAGCTAACAGTGTATACAATGTGCTTTTGGCTTAGGGAGTAGATTCCCATGATTCATTGCTTCCATACAACACTCAGTGCTCATCCCAGCAAGTGACCTCCTCAATGCCTATCACCCATTTTCCTCTCTCTCCTGTCCCTCATCAACCCTCAGTTTGCTCTCTGTATTTAAGAGTCTCTTATGGTTTTCCTCCCTCTCTGTTTGAAAGTAATATTTCCTCTTCCCTTCCCCCATGGTCTTCTGTTAAGCTTCTTAAATTCCATATATGAGTGAAAATATATATCTGTCTTTCTCTGAGTGACTTATTTCACTTAGCATAATACCCTCCAGTTCCATCCATGTTGTTTCAAATGGCAATGTTTCATTCTTTCTCATTGCCGAGTAGTATTCCATTATATATAAAAATCACATCTTTATCCATTCATCACTTGATGGACATTTGGACTCTTTCCATAATTTGGCTATTGTTGAAAGTGGTGCTATAAACATTAGGGTATGTGTTCTCTATGAATCAGTACTCCTCGATCCTTTGGATAAATTTTTAGTAGTGTTATTGTGGGTCGTAAGATAATTCTATTTTTAATTTTTTGAGGAACCTCCATACTGTTTTCCAGAGTAACTACATCAGTTTGCATTCTCTTCAACACTGCAAGGGGGTTCCCATTTCTCCACATCTTCCCCAACATCTGTTGTTTCCTGAGTTCTTAATTTTAGCCATTCTGACTGGTGTGACGTGGTGTCTCAGTGTGGTTTTGATTTGTGTTTCACTGATGATGAGTGATGTTGAGCATCTTTTCGTGTGTCTGTTAGCCATCTGGATGTCTTCTTTGGTAAAGTGTGTATTCATGTCTTCTTCCCATTTCTACATGTGCTGGATTTGGTAAGTTCTTTATAGATTTTGGATACTAACTCTTTATCTAATATGTCATTTGCAAATATCTTCTCCTATTCCATTAGTTGCCTTTTAGTTTTGTTGAGTGTTTCCTTTGTAGTGCAGAAGATTTTATCTTGATGAGGTCCCAATAGTTCATTTTTGTTATTATTTCCGTTGCATTTGGAGATGTGTCAAGTAAAATGTTGCTTTGGTTCATGTCAAAGAGGCTGTTGCTTGTTTTCTCCTTTAGGGTTTTGATGGTTTCCTGTCTCACATGTAGGTCTTTCATCTATTTTGAGTTTATTTTTGTGTATGGTGTAAGAAAGTGGTCAAGTTTCAATTTTCTACATGTTGCTGTACAGTTCTTCTGGACCATTTGCTAAAAAGATTGTCTTTTTCCATTGGATACTTTTTATTTCTTTGTCATAGACTAGTTGTCCATGCATTTGTGGGTCCAATTCTGGGTTCTCTATTCTGTTCCATAGGTCTATATGTCTGTTTTTGTGCCAATACCACACTTTCTTGATGATTACAGCTTTGTAGTAGAGGCTAAAGTCTGGGATTGTGATACCTCCTACTTTAGTTTTCTTTATCAACATTACTTTGGCTACTCAAAGTCTTTTATGGTTGTGTACAAATTTTAAGTTTCTTTGTTCTAGCTCTGAGAAGAATACTGGTGCAGTTTTGATTGGGATTTCAATGAATGTGTAGATTTCTTTGGGTAGTATTGACATTTTTAACAATATTTGTTCTTCCAATCCATGAGCATGAAATGTTTTTCCATTTCTTTGTGTCTTCAGTTTCTTTTATAAGTTTTCTATAGTTTTCAGATATTTTACATCTTTAGTTAGTTTTATTTCCAGGTATTTTATGGTTCTTGGTGCAATTATAAATGGGATTAATTTCTTGATTTCTCTTTCTCTTGCTTCTTGATTGGTGTATAGAAATGCAACTGATTCTTGTACATTGATTTTGTATCCTGTGACTTTGCTGAATTCATGTATCAGTTCCAGCAGCTTTTTGGTGGAGTCTTTCAGGTTTCCATGTAGAGTATCATGTCATCTGCAAAAAGTGAAAGTTTGAATTCTTCTTTGCTAATATGGATGTTATTTATTTCATTTTGTCTGATTGCTGAGATTAGGACTTTCAACAGTATGTTAAACAACAGTAGTGAGAGGGGGGCATACCTGTTGTGTTCCTGATCTCAGGCGGAAAGCTCTCAGTTTTTCCTCTTTGAGGATAATAATACCTGTGGGCTTTTCATATATGGCTTTTATGATGTTAAGGTATACTCCTTCTATCCCAATTTTCTTGAGGGTTTTAATTAAAAAAGGATGCTGTATTTTGTCAAATGATTTTTGGATCTTATGGTTCTAATTCTTTCTTCTATTAATGTGATGTATCACATTGATTGATTTGTGAATATTTAACCAGTCCTGTATTCGGGAATGAATCCTACTTGATCATGGTGATCAATTTTTTAATATATTGCTGAATTAAATTTGCTAGCATTTTGAGGAGAATATATTCATCCATGTTAGAGATACTGGCTTGCAGTTCTTTTTTGTGGGGTCTCTTTCTGGTTTGGGAATCAAGGTAATGCTGTCTTCCTAGAATGAGCCCAGAAGCTTTCCTTCCATTTCTATTTTTTGGAACAGCTTGAGAAGGATAGGTATTGACTGTGTTTTAAGTGTCTGGTAGAATTCCCCTTGGAAGCCATCAGACCTAGGACTCTTATTTGTTGGGCGATGTTTTGATAACTGATTCAATTTATTCACTGGTTATGAGTCTGTTCAACTTTTGTATATCTTCCCATTTGAGTTTTGGTAGTGTGTGGGTGTCTAGGAATCTATTTCTTTCAGATTATCCAGTTTGTTGGTGTATAGTATTCTCTACTAATAGTTTGTATTTCAGTGGTATTGGTTGTGATATCTCCTCTTTTACCCATGATTTTATCTATTTGAGTCCTTTCTCTTTTCTTTTTGAGAAGCCTGGCTAGAGATTTATCAATTTTATCTTTTTCAAAAAACTAGCCTTTGATTCATTGATCTATTTGGGTTTTTTTTTTTTTTTTGGATTCTATATTGTTTATTTCTGCTCTAATCTTTATTGTTTTCCTTCTTCTGCTGCCTTTGAGGTTTCTTTGCTGTTCTGCTTCTAGTTCTTTTAGGTGTGCTATTAGGTTTTATATTTGGGATTTTTCTTATTTCTTGAGATAGGCCTGGATTGCAATGTATTTTCCTCTTAGGACTGCCTTTGCTGCATCCCAAAGGGTTTGGACTCCTTTGTTCTCATTTTTGTTTGCTTCCATATATTTTTAAATTTTTTCTTTAATTGCCTGGTTGGCCCATTCATTCTTTAGTAGAATGTTCTTTAACTTCTCTGCATTTGGAGGCTTTGCAAAATTCTTCTTGTGGTTGATAATCAAGTTTCATAGCATTGTGATATGCAAATATGCATGGTATGATCTCAGTTCTTTTATGGTTATTGAGGGCTGTTTTGTGACCCAGTATGTTATCTATCTTGAGGATTGTTTCATGTGCACTCGAGAAGAAAGTATATTCTGCTGCTTATGGATGAAAAGCTCTGAATATGTCTGTCAAGTCTATCTGGTCCAGTGTATCATTCATTCAGTGCCATTGTTTCCTTATTGATATTCTGCCTAGATGATCTGTCCACTGCTGTAAGGGGAGTATTAAAGTCTCCTGCATTACCATATTCTTATCAATAAGATTGCTTATGTTTGTGACTAATTAATTTATTTATTTGGGTGTGCCTAAATTGGGGGCATAAACATTTATAATTGTTAGCTCTTCTTGATGGATATACCCCACAACTATGATATAATGTCCTTCTTCATATCTTGTTACAGCCTTAAGTTTAAAATCTAGTTTGTCTGATATAAGTATGAATATTCCAGCTTGCTTTTGAAATTGTTTTTTTATTTATTTCTGATAGAGAGGCAGATCATGAGAGGGGGAGGGACAGAGAGAGAAGGAGGAAGGAGACACAGAACCGGAAGCAGGCTCCAGGCTCTGAGCTAGCTGTCAGCACAGAGCCTGACGTGGGGCTCGAACCCACGAACGTGAGATCTGACCTGAGCCAAAGTCAGAGGCTTAACCGACCAAGCCACCCAGGTGCCCCCAGCTTCCTTTTGATTTCCAGTAGCATGATATATTGTTCTTCATCCCCTCACTTTCAATCTTATGTGTCCTCAGGTCTAAAATGAGTCTCCTGTAGACAGCATATAGATGGATCTTGTTTCTTTTTATCCGTTCTGATACCCTATGTCTTTTGATTGGGTCATTTAGTCCATTTTACATTCAGAGTTATTGAAATATATGGATTTAGTGTCATTGTGTTATCTGTAGGTTTCATGCTTGTAGTGACGTCTCTGGTTGTTTGTAGTCTTGCAGCATTCCATTCAGAGTCCCCTTAGGATCTCCTATAGGACTGGTTTAGTGTTTATGAGCTCCTTTAGTGTTTGTTTGTCTGGGACAGTCCTTATCTCTCCTTCTATTTTGAATGATAGCTTTGCTGGATAAAGGATTCTTGGCTACATATTTTTCCTACCCAGCACATTGAATATTCCCTGCCACTCCTGTCTGGCTTGCTAAGTTTCAGTGGGCAGGTATGCTACTACCCTTATGTGTCTACATTTGTAGGTTAAGGCCCATTTGTCCTAGCTGCTGTCAGAATTCTCTGTTTATCTTTGTATTTTGCTAGTTTCACTATGATATGCCATGGTGAAAACCTATTCTTGTTGAATCTAAAGTGAGTTCTCTGTGCCTCCTGGATTTGAATGTCTGCTTCCTTCTCCAGATTAGGGAAACTCTCAGCTATAATTTGCTCAAGGAAATTTTCTGCTCCTTTCTCTCTTCTTCTTTTGGAACTCCTATGATATGATTTTATTACATCTCATTGAATCACTTAGTTCTCTGATTCTCCCATTATGGTCTACTATTTTCTTATCTCTCTTTTTCTCAGCTCATCATTTTCCATAATTATATCTTGTTTCACTTATTCTCCCCTCTGCTTCCTCCATCCTTGCTATCACTGCCTCTCGTTTATTTTGCACCTGATTTACAGCATCTCTTAATCTGTTGTGACTATTTCTTACTTTCTTGATCTCTGCAGCAATAGATTATCTGCTGTCTTCTATGCTTTATTCAAGCCCAAGTATTAACCTTATGACTATCATTCTAAATTCTTCATCAGATATATTGTTTATATGTGTTTTGAACAATTCTCTTGCTGTCATTTCTTCCTGGAATTTCTTTTGAGGAGACTTCTTCTGTTTTACCATTTTGGCTAGTTTTCTGACCTTTGTGTGTTTTAATGGCTTGCTTTGTGTCCTGCCATAACATAAGCAGTCATACACTTTACAGGGCCTGGCCCTTCAGGAGGTGTTTTTGGAGTGTGTTGTGTGTTCTCTATTTTTGTGACTCTGGTTGCTTTATCTGCCTACTCGTAGTGGTGGTTTGGACCTTATACCAGGTACTTTGATTTGTTCATTGAAGTAACCCTGGAAAAAAAATTTAAAGGGGGTATGGTGGTGTAGAAACCCATACAAAGAGAGAAATAACAAGGGCAGGGAAAAAGAAGAGGAAAAAAAATTGACCAGGCAGAAAATTAGAGAAACTATACAGTTTAATCCAGAGGGAGGGAGAGGGAGAGAGAGAGATTGAGAGAGAGAAAAGAAATCAATAAGAAGTGGATACAGAAGAGGTATAAAAAGAATATATTAAAAATGTCTGCTTAAACAAACCAACAATCAGAATAGAGAAGGGAAGAAATAAAAGAAAGAAAACAAATATATTTGTGTATGGTGTACACACACACACACACACACATACACACACACACACACATATATAATAAGAATTGATCAAGAATCAAATCAGAAAATACAAAACCCCTGGACCAATATCTAATGGTGCCTTGGAACTGGTGGTCTTGCTGGTCTGGAGGAGGGGCTGTCTGTTTTGGTCCTGTCAATCTTGCTCCATCAGATACGCAGTTACCAGACACAGGGCGGGGTTGGTGGGGGGTGGTTAGTGTAGGTGGCCCCACCTCCACTCTGGACCCACCGTCGCTTCCTGAAGCCCCACCTTGTTGGTGATGGGGAGAAAAATGGCAACATCCCAGCCTCTCCTCCCCAGACCAGGTGTCCCAGACCATTCTGTTCAGGCCATCCTCACAGTACTTCACAGGCACAAGCAGGCCAGCTTCTCCCACTCCACAGTCTCCTGTGCCTCCCAGGCACTTAGCTCAGATTTAAACCCTGATGTGTTAAAGGGTCCCACTGTGCATCCCCTGCTTCCAGGGTAATGCCAATCTGCCCAGCCAGACAACAGAGGGCCTCCCACTGGCAGGCACCTTCAGGGTCTTTTGTCCTTGGAGCACCTACATACCTTCTTCCCAAGCACTCACTCAAGGGAGGGAATTCCTCTCTCCGATTGGGCCTCTAAGCTCTCCACTGAGCCAGGGGCTGGCTCTTTTCCCCCTACAGGTACATGTATAGAGTGCTCTGCAACCCTAGATCAAGTTAGAAATTGGTTCTTTCTCCATTTTTTCCTGGTCTATGGTTTTTCTCACATCCAAATACCATCCTACACTTCCACAGACTCTCTTTCTCTTCCTTTTGTCTCTCCATAGAAGGGGATCCCTTTCTTCCATGTCTATGCCACCCATTTTCTCTCTCCCAATTTGCTTTCGTGCATCTATGGCCCACCAAGTTGTCACAAGGATCCCTGAAGATGTTTCTGTCACTCTGTAGCCCAGATCTCTGGAATTCCAAGTATTATAGCCTCAATACTCCTGTGTTGTTTATTTCCCTTTTTAAAAATCTGCTTTCTTCTCTAGTAATTCAGTGTTTTGGCTTATCATCTATAACTTTTTTGTGATTTCAGTAGTTTATATTAATCATTGTTTACATATCACACTCTATTTTTTAGTGCTATTGTGCCACTTCATGCATAAGAAAGTTGTAACAGTATACTTCAATTTATCCCCACCCAGCCTATGTGCTATTATTTTCATACATTTTACTTCTACATATGTTAGAGACCCCACAATGCATTTTTAAATTTTTTTCTTTAGTGAATTATCTTTTAAAGGAATTTAAATAATTAAAAATATTTTTATGTACCTATATAGTTAAAATGTTAGAATTTCTTCAGTTCTGGATGCAGATTTCCTTCTCATATAATTTTCCTTTGCTTAAAGAACTTTCTTTAGCATTTCTTATTATGCAGATGAGCTAATAGTTTCTACTTTTGTATGTCTTAAAGTCTTAAAGTTGCTTCATTTTGGAAGATATTTCATCTGGGTATGAAATTTTAGGTTGATTTTTTTTAATTGAAATACCTTAAAGATGTACTTCCATTGTCTTCTGGCTTGCATTGTTTTTATTCCCTACACAGATGTCTGGATAAATCCTCTTATCTTTGTTCCTCTGAATACAATGTGTCATTTATTCTCTGACTGCATTTAACATTTTCTTTAGGTTATCAGTTTGAAGCCTTTTTATTATGAAGGTTGGTGTAGTTTCCTCCAACTTTTCTAAGCTTGGTGTTCATTGAGATTAATCAATTTATAGTTTTAGAGATTTAACTAAACTTGAAAATATTTTGGCAATTATTTTTTCCAATTTTTTTCTTATACTTCCTGCCTTCCCTCCTCCCCTTCTTTTGGGATTCCAATTACATGTAGGTTACATTATTTTAAGTAGTCATATATCTCCTTAAAGCTTGGACATGTTTTTAGTTTACCTTTTAGTCACTTTTCTCACTGAGTTTTATTTTGAATAGTTTCTGTTTCTGTGTTTTCAAGTTGACTCCATTTTTCTTCTAAAATGTCCAGTATGCTATTAATCCAATTGAGTGTTGTTTTTCATTCCAGCATTGTACTTTCTCCCTGAGAAATTCTTTTTGTATCTTTCTTAAATCTTTCTAGTTAACATGCTCAATTTCTCCTTAAGCTTCTTGAACAAATAGAATATGACTACAATAACTGTTTTAATGCCTTTGTTCTGTTAATTGCATTATCTGTGTCATTTCTTGATTAATTTATTTTTCTCCTCATTAGGAATTGTGTTTTCCTGCTAGCATACCTCTTAATGCTTGATTGTATGGTAGGCAATGTAAAATTTGCCTTCTTGTATACTGGATATTCTTGTATCCCGCTAAATATTCCTCAGTTATGACCTCCAGTGCAGTAAAATTACTTGGAACAAGTTTGATCTTTTTGTGACTTGCTTTTAAGCTTTCTTATGTGGAGCCAGAGAAATGTCTGGTGTAGAGTAATTTTGCCCTAATACTGAGGCAAAATCCTTTTGAGTATTCTATCTAATGCCACATGAATTACAAGGTTTTACTACTTTGCTTAGTAGGAAGAGAAACTCTTTCTATCTATATGAGTTTTAGTCTCTCTTCCCTCTAATTTCTTCTGGCAATTCCTTTTCCCTGCTACAGATAATTTCTTCACACATTTGTGTCAATCATTACTGACCACAGGGGAAGACTCCCTAGGGATCTCTGCATCTTCCTTTCTATGAAGATCTCTCCTCTCTATTACCCTTCTCTGGAAACTCCTGCTTCCTTGGCTTCTCTAGAACCCCAGTTTTGTTTCCTCAACTCATGGAAACTATCAGGCTTTGTCTAGGTTTCCTCCATCTGTGGTACAACCTGGAAACTCTCAAGACCATGAGTCAGGGCAAATGTATAATTCATTTTGTTTATTTCTTCTCTGCCAAGAATCAGTTTCTCATTATTGATGTGAATTATCTTGAAAGCTTTTATTTTATGTATTCCATCCCATTTTTCAGTTGTTTCACATAGAAGGGTAACTCTGGTTCCTGTTATACATTCTAGGTTGAAGTAACAGTGTATATATTTATATTTATAATTATAATTATGTATATAATTTCCTCAACTTCATACTTTCTATTGCTCAATTCTATCTCCTTTCTCTGATATTGCATGGGCAATGGGCTATGGATTATGCTTTTAGTATATTCAGAATACAACTACATCTTTGCATCTTTTTCATAACCCCATGAAAGCCATAATCATGTCTTTCCTGGTTATTGCAGTAGCTTTTTAATTGTTCTTCCTGACCTTTCCCTTATCCACAGTCTATTCTCAATCCAGTAACTAGAATGATCTGTTTAATAGCTGTGGCAACAACAACAACAACAACAACAGCAAAAGCAGCCACCCTTTTGCTAGGAACCATGCAGTGGCTCCCCATTTTACCCAACGTGAGAGTTAATATATATAATGGCCTAAGGCGCTATATAATCTTGTTTTTTGCTCTCCCTTTAACATCATCTCCTACTACTTTCCCTGTGGGTAACTCCTTTTTAGTCAAGGGTCTCCTTACTGTTCTTTGAACCACTCAGGCACACAATGCCTTGGGGCCTTTCCACTTGGTATTCCTTCTGACCAGAAGGCTATTACCTCAAAACCCTATATGGCTTGTTTCCTTGCCAACTTCAGTCTTTTATCACTTGTGTTATCTTACCTTATATAAAGCTGCATCTTAATACCACCTACCACCTCAGTCCAGACACTCCTAATATCCTTTTGTGCTTAATTTTTGTCCTTAGCTCTCATCACCATCTGACATAATTATTCTGTTCTAGTTTCTGGGATGCCTTAATATTCCATGAGTACAACAGATATTTTCTAGCTTCCTTTTGTATTTTCTGTTCCCTCGTCTTGAAAGAGTCTGCCAGCAAAATATATCTACAGTTGTCTTTTTTAAGTCTTTCTTCAAATGTCATCCTCTCCATGGGGTCATTATTAATTATTGTATTTAAAATTGAATCTCTCCCCTGACTCCCTGGCTTTATATATCCCCTTTCCATATTTTTTTTCTGAGGAGGACTTATAAAATGATACATTTCATTATCTATGTGTTTTATTTTCTACTCTCTACTAAAATGAAAACTACACATGGACAGGGATATCTCCCTTGTTTCCTTCTTTCCTTCCTTTCTCTGCTTTATCTCTGGAACCTAGACATGTAACCAGTATATGTTAAGCCCTTGGTAAATATAACTAAATTCTTTAATGATCATTTTTCTGGAAATGACCAAGTTCATAACCTTGAAGAGGATATGCAGACTAATTTGACACATTCTCTCCATTATGTAGGGATTTCAAAATCCATACATTTTGCCTTTTCCCCTCCAAAATCTATTTTATGGAGGCATAAATGTTCCTACACAGATAGTATTTAAGAAGTAACTAGTATATCTAACACCCAACATTGATGTTACAACTTTCAACTCTACCATCCAACTTTCAGTCTCATAGCAGAATGGAAACTGCAAAATAATCAAGAAAAATGCTTTTTAATTAGTAAATACCTTGATAGGGTACAGAAACTAACATTGGTTTATTTTCCACTATACCTAAGACCCAGTATTTAATCCTTAGTACATGTCTGTTAGGTGCATTACTGTGAGCATTTTACAGATGAAAAATCTGAGACCAAAAGAGTAACTGGCCATCAAATCAAGAGTTGGGATTTGAACACCCCAGCTTTTGTTCCTGCTAAGCTCACCTCTTTGCACCTACGCTGTGCTGCTTTACAGTAAAAGAAGAATGTAACTTCGACACAAATATTCAGAAAGACTAAGAGGACCACAGGCCGTCCTGCATACCGCAATCAGTGTTGAGGATGTCATCTCTGGATAGCACAGCACAGTCATTAATGTTCATAATGATAAAACCAAGTCATCAAAAAAAGATTAATTACATTCCATCCAGTCTGTTTAAGAAGGCAGGGAAGTGTGAAATCCATTTTAGAAAGATTTCCATCAAAAATGATTAAAATTTTCAGCTATCCAGAATGATTCATTCCCTGGGGTTTCCACATAGCCAAATATGTAAATGAAAAAGCACAAATATTGCCCATTTCTCACAAAACAAAACAAATAAGAAAACTAAATAAAAGAGGTGCAGAAGGACTGAATCAAATTGAGGATTGGATATTCCTACAGTGTATACCAAAGTATATACTGACCCAGCTGGTAAGCATCCAGTTTTTATGGTATATCTTACTGGTCAGGTGTCCATTTGAATGGTTGGTACTCTTGCCAGAAAGGTTTTAATTATTTTGATTATTTCTTCTGCTGTACAGTCTTTAAAGCCTGGATAAATGTATTCCCTATACTCTTGAGCACATAGTTGGAATCATTGAGTCTACTTTACCCACAGCTCCCTCAAAAACCTAACTTTACCTCAAATAAAAAAAACAGGCTGTCTTTATATTATAAAAGTGAAGTTAAACACTACTTAATTTGTAGTTATAAAAACAAACGAATGTATTCCCTATCTCAGTCTGCACTAATCTATAGTAGCTGATAAATAGTCAAAAAATGTTGGTAGAAAGAATTTTGGCTATCCACTAGTAGAAGAATGGTTATATTAATTGTGTTAAGTTATAGCACACATCTAGATGATGGAATGATGTATACTTATTTCAAATAATGACCTGACAAAGGCTAAGATAGATATTTATTCACCCTTGTATCCATATCTCCTAGAATTCTTGTCATCTCATAAGCATACAGTAGATATTGTTGGAAGAATTAATAAATGAAATATAAAATTAATGAACAAGTGGTAAAACTCTGATTATTATACAATACTCATATTATACAATAATATGAGTTACATCATATAATTTGGAGAAGAGTTTATGAATGTAACTGAATCAAGAAACAATCTGGAATGCTACACAGTAAATTATTACTAGTATTTACCCTGGTAAATGTGGGGAACTTATGAGAGGCTCACTTTTTATTTTATTTATATATTATCTAACCACTCACAATAAATACATATATAATTAAAATAATTTATGTTACAGCTATCACATGAGTCTGGAATTTAAGTGTTCATTAGAGAAATAAAAAAATGAGATGATATCAGTTGCCTACAAAATAGAACCTTGAGGTGGTGGTGATGGTGGAGGGCACTTAAGGGGAAGAGCACTGGGTGTTGTATGGAAAACAATTTGACAATAAAATATTATGGAGAAAAAAAAATAGAACCTTGAACAGAATAAATGCGGATGTAGTCAGAAACGATCTCTCAGTATTAAAAAGACTTAATAGGCAAAGAGTGAAGAGGTGTAAAAAATTAAACAGAAAAGAAACTACTCACAGAGTAGAGGGTGGATGGGGAGTGACTGAGTGACTGCTTAATGGTATGGTGATTCCTTTTGGGGCTATGAAAATGTTTTGGAACTAAATAGAGGTGATAGTTGCACATTATGAATGCACTAAATATCACTGAATTGTTTGTTTACTTTAAAATGGTTAATTTTATGTTATGTGAATTTCACTTTAGTAAGAAAACATATACGTGTATGTACATAAATACACACGCACACACACACACATATTCATTGGATGAAAATGAAAATAAAACAAAGGTGTGTAAAAGTCTGGAAGGTTATCCAGGCTAAGGATGTGTAGATGCTTAATTGGGATCAAATCCCAAAGTAAAGAAGGCCAAGGCTTGGTTCTAATCACCAGTGTCTAACTCTTAGAAAAAGAAATCCTAGTATCTACTCTTATGAGAAGAACTTTCCAATTGATATTACCTCCCAGAGCGAGATAACAGAAGGAAAAAAATCAAATTCTGATAAGAGAGAAGGTCGACCACTCTCAGTTATGTAGATCACAAAATACTGTGCCTGACAATGAGCTCCTCACCAGCCGAGACCACATGTGCTTCATCTTTGTGTTCTTAGAGTCTGACATAGTGCCTGACACAGTCAATGAGGAGTGTTGAATGAATGCTGGAATGAAGTGGCCCTCACATCATGTGTCATGTTGGCCAACGGAGGACTGAATGTAAAAGCCCCTATTGTGGTCTTCAGGCCAAAGCAAGCAACTAAGAATGGCTCATTCCTTCCCAGCTGAGCCTTCTACCCACCAAGATGTCCAAGAATCAATTAAGAAGTTAGTGAAAAATGTATAATCCTAGGTCCCAATATTCTGGCTCAGGAGGTCTCAGGTGGGGGCCAGAAACCAGTATTTCAAAAGAGGTTCTCTGGTTTTCATTCCGGTAGTCTGTGGACCACACTGTAAGAAAACAAATGGAAGATCAGGGCTGGGAATGCTCTATGTCTTTTTATAGTTAAGTATGAAATAAGTAGCCACTGCATTCTTTTGTTTTCATTCACTGAAAGAATAACTTTATAACTGCTAAAACTGTTCAGAAAATGAAAATCCATTCTGGTGTCTGGAGCTTCAGAAATAGTCACATGTTTGAAGAGTCTGTCTCGGGGGTGTTATGATACGTTCCTTTGCACTAAGCAGGATTTCCATTGGCTGGCTGCTAGGGCTCCTTTCCACTCAATTTCTCTGATTCTATAATGAAAAGAGGTTGAGGGAAAAGTAGAGGCACATGATTCATATGTAAGTAACTGCTTTGAAAAATATGGATTACTATAAAAATATGACATATTTTTCTAATATTCATGAATTGGGGCTAGTACTCTAACATCATTTTTTGAAAGTTTCTTTCACTTTCTGAAAGTACTTCACTTCTGTTTTTATGGAAATATTTAATAGAATATTGTATACAAATGGATGACTTTGGGGAACTTTTATTTACAAAAGATAACAGACATGATGTTTTCAGGACTTATTTTATCTTCAGTTTTAATAGTTTTTACTTTTTTCTGATTTTGAAACTAGTGAACTTTCACAGCAGAAAATTTATAAAAGTTAAAAACTTAAAGAAGAAATTAAGATAAAACCACACAATATTTCATCACTGAGAAAGAATCTCTATTAACATTTTGAACTATTTTTCTTCCCCTCCCTTCCAAATACACACACACTAACAAAAAATTTTCTGGTGAGAATTTTGCTCTTGTTTTATATAGGCTTTGAAAACATATTCTTAATCAACAGCCTACTATACTATTAGCAAATGGATTAAAGTCAGCATGAAATGGCCCTTGGGTCAAGTGTGATATTGACTAGTAGAGAACTGAACTCAGTAGTCCAAATGGCCATCTCCAAACTGAAGCAAGAAAAAAGAATTCTGTTTTTTATGTAATGTGTTTCTTATCTCTGGACATTTAGATTATTTTCATTTTTTCTCATAACAAGTATTTGACAAAAATGCTTTCACATGGTTCATTGACTTACCTCTCGATCTTTAGCTTAGATTCTCAGGTATGAAGATTATAATTCAAATCCTATCAATATTTGTAGACATTGTATACATACTTTTAAAGTACTTTACAGAAAGGTTGTACCAAATTATGCTTCAACCAACCATGGATGAGAGTTCCTCTCTTCCTATATAGTGACAAGGATGACTATTAACAAAACAGAAAACTTGTCTACTAAGTTTAATGGGAAACATTAGAATTGTGTTTTTACTTATTCTCCTTTGGTTACCAGTTAAGTTGAATATGTTTGCAAACTCATGTGACTCATTTGTATCTTTTTGTAATGTTCCAGTTTACTTTTATAACATTTCTTCACCATAGGCCCAACTATGGAGAAGTTTAATTTTCAAAATTCATCATAGTTGGGTTTTTTTTTTTTTGTAATGGTGGCAAAATGTAGATAGGGAGAATATTTTAAAGAGGATACACTTACCAAGTTATTTTAATATTTATCTGATTAAAGTTTTAAAAAATTGTGGCATTACTAGATATCTGCAGAGCTATGAAATGGAAACTTTTTCTTAAGGAGAATAATAAGACAATAAATATGAATGACTTTTTCATCAGCATTGAAAGGTACTATGCAATAAAAATATATGCATTTTGTCGGTAACTATACCAAAATTTTTATTTTTTAAGTTTATTTATTGGGGAAGGGGCAGAAAGGGGAAGAGAGAGAACTGTAAGCAGGCCCTGGTGATGTCAGCACAGAGTCTGACTCAGAGCTTGAACTCATGAATCACAAGATCATGACCTAAGCCAAAACCAAGAGCTGGTCCCTCAACTGAGTGAGCCACCCAGGTGCCCCCAAATTTTGTTTTTTGGTAAACTGGAAGTTTCAGTCAGAAAGATATAGTTTCAGGGGCACCTGGGTGGCTTAATTAAGCGTCAGACTTCGACTCAGGTCATGATCTCATGGCTCATGAGTTAGAGCCCCGCCTTGTGCTCTGTACTGACGGCTCCGAGCCTGCAGTCTGCTTCAGGTTCTGTGTCTCCCTCTCCCTCAGCCCCACCTCTCCTCACACTCTGTCTCTGTCTCTCTGTCTCTGTCTCTCTCTCTCAAAAACAAACATTAGAAACAAAAAGGAAAGACATAGTTTGGGGCATGTCTTTATATTTATATTTAAAGAAAACTCTCAAATTGACAAAGTTTCTTCAATTTGTGTATCGAGATTATCAACATCTCCTGTCTGGGTAATGGCCCACAGGATATTGGTGACGTCTTACATGTGAAAATAAGCCCATTCTACAAGATACTGTACAGTCATAAACTTCTATATGTTTTTTTCTCAGTTAAGCTTTTTCCTATAAAACAAAACATTTGCTAAAATAAATAATAAAAATACATCCCTAAATTTTAACACTTACATAGTCTATTAAAGGGATGCACTTTTAGAGCAAGATTTAAATGAACACAACTTTCTGGATGCTCTGCCTTTGTCAATAAACCTTACCCTGGTCAACTTTATTTAATCCTACTTTGTTTCAGAAAGCAAACTTTTTCCTTTCATTTTTGACTTTTCAGATGTTGAAAATATGGATTATGCTCAATTTCCTAGCAATGATATTAGGCTTCATAGCTTGAATCCTGGGTTATGAGATTGTGCCATGCTTTACTATTGGTATTCAGATCTCACTACTTAGTCTCTCTACTTTCCTGTACAAAGGAAAAGTTGCCTTATCTTTAATTATTTTCTTTCTCTACTTTTCACTTAAGATTAGAAATGGCCAAAAATACAGAGGAGGACAAATGCCATATGTTTTCACTCATAGGTCTAACAGGAGTAACCTAACAGAGGACCATAGGAAGAGGAAGGGGGAAAGAGAGCTGGGGAGAGTGAGGGACACAAATCATGAGAGACTAGTGAATACTGAAAACGAACCTTGGACTGAAGGGGGAGGGGGAGGGAAGGAAGGAGGTGATGGTCATGGTGGGGGCACTTGTGGGGAGAAGCACTGGGTGTTATATGGAAACCAATTTGACAATAAGCTATTAAATAAAAAAATTAAAAAAAGAAATGGCCAAAAATAGCACAGCAATTTAAAAATGGTTTTCCCCCAAACCACATTTTCCAACATTTTTGTTACTATCCTATTAGTTTGCATATCAAAATGTACATTCTGTGGTTCAAAATGTACAAGAAAGAAATGTTGCTCTTCATTTGCTATGACTAATCTGAATGTTCAAGCCTTCCATCCCATTGCATATTAGAGAATACAAACTTAAACTTGGTAATTAAAGGAATCCCAGTCTTGCATCCAGTCTTTTGGATAAATATTGTGTTAATTCAAAGTGTAGATTCTTCTTAGTGATTATTTCTCTCATTCCTTATCTCTTTCTCAAAATGGTGCGTGGGTTCTTAAGAAAGCTTCTGTATCTTGCCTTCTTTCAAAGAGGAAGGGAGCCTGTCTGCTGTTCTTCACATCTTTGCTGGTCTGTTAGGTGACAAAGCCAGTCAGGTCTGTTTAGTCACCAAGCATGTAGCACTAGTGCCCACTGAATTGTTGTTAATATTGCTTTGGTGGGCTGGGGGGTGGGTGTTGGCATAATACACTGGCATGTATTGCTGGCAAATTTCAAGAAAATGTCCAGCTCAGCTATCACTTCTCTATCAGCCCTACCTTGGCTCTTACTAATTCTGCAGAATCTCTGGTCAGCTTCCTTCCAACTGCTCCTAATCTTACTCTGGTGGTCTCTTTGTAAGTCCATTGTTTCTTGATTCAACTATCTTCTTGTGCCTCTTAGATTCATTAGGCCAACTTGATCTCCCCCACACTCTCACCTTGTGTTTCAATAGGTCAGACAGCCCTTTCTCCTCTAGAGACTACCTTGATCTTGACGCGAGCTGTTCCATGAAGGTTCTTCTCAGGACTTCCCTCTGATTGAATACTTGCAGGTCAGCAATTTCTAAATGACATCCTAGAAACATCTTCAGTGGCATCCTGTAGCTATCATCATGCTGATCTGAGGTGTTTTCTTCAGAGGTTTGTAATTTTCCTGAGCTACGCCTGCCTGAAACATCAAGTACTGAGAAGTTTTTCTTTTTTTTTTTAAATAGTTTATTGTCAATTTGGTTTCCATACAACACCCAGTGCTTTTCCCCACAAGTGCCCTCCTCCATCACCACCACTTCTTTTCCCCCCTCCCCCTTCAACCCTCAGTTCCTTTTCAGTATTCAATAGTCTCTCAG
>NC_043707.1:70165977-70274606 GCF_006229205.1 Suricata suricatta
ACCACGTCTTCTTGATCCACTCATCTGGTGATGGACATTTAGGCTCCTTCCATGTTTTGGCTATTGTTGACATTGCTGCTATGAACATTGGGGTACATGTGCTCCGATGCATCAGCATTTCTCTATCTCTTGGGTAAATCCCTAGCAGGGCTATTGCTGGGTCATAAGGGAGTTCTATGGATAGTTTTTTGAGGAACCTCCACACTGTTTTCCAGAGCGGCCGCACCAGTTTACATTCCCACCAACAGTGTAGGAGGGTACCCGTCTCTCCACATTCTCGCCAGCATCTATAGTCTCTTGATTTGTTCATTTTACCCACTCTGACCGGTGTGAGGTGGTATCTCAGTGTGGTTTTGATTTGTGTTTCCCTGATGATGAGTGATGTTGAGCATTGTTTCATGTGCCTGTAGGCCATCTGGATGTCCTCTTTGGAGAAGTGTCTGTTCATGTCTTCTGCCCATTTCTTCACTCTGAGAAGTTTTTCAAACCTTCTGTCTTTTCTCTTGCATCTTCCTGAGGGGAAATCCAGGACACTGAACTTGGATTCCTGCCTCCTTCCCTCAAATTCTTTTCAGAGCCGCTGTCAGGACTACACCTTTTGCTTTCTTTTAGTGGAAGTTGAGCTTTCCCTCCATTAAATTCTTTTTTTTCTCTATATCAAAGCATATTTTCATACCTTCATGGTTTAATTTGTATATGAGAGTGCCTCTTGAAATTTAGAAACTCCCTTTCTTTTGCCACAAATTCTGATTCACAAAACCTTTGACTCAATACCCACTGATAAAAAATAAACAGCAAACTTCTTTGAACAATGACTGTTTTCCTCTTTGTATTCCTGCTTTAATAATCCAAATCCTGCCTGAGATAATGGATGTCTCTGGCTGAATAGGGGGAGGGTCAATTAATTTATTTCAAAAAGTCTTATCCCTGTTATAGCTGAAACTGATGATATCGATAAATTACTTTTATCTTCCAGCTGTTTCCAAATTCATTTTAGAGGAACTGTTTCTTTTCCCTAGAACCTACTTTTAAAAACAAAGTGTTTTTAAACAAAGATATACTATAGTTTATCTTCAGCTACACAATAGCTTCCACGTAGTACTACCCATAAAGATTTTGATGGAAATTTATGTTTTAAAGAAATTTCAATCCAACTCAACAAGCATCAGCTAATATTTTTAATCAGCCTATAATTATGCATCATATTGGCAAAAGAGAGTTATCCAAGGAAAAGACACGGTTTATAAGTGCTCAAATAAGGAACCAGATACCTACATGAAATGATCAGGATATAACACAAGAGTAGGAATAATTGTGTCAACACACACGTACTATTTATAATAGATAATAGGCATTTATTGGTCTTTATTATGTGCCATATAGACAACACTTTGTAGGCAATCTGGGCAACTTGAAAATAATGCAAGTTAGAGAGGACATTAAGGAGGAAGGGAGATGGCTAGACCTCATATTTTTGGTAGAATCATATCAGGAAAAGAGAGTTTGTGGAAATGAGGAAATCATCTGTTTCAGGCAAGAGGAAAACAACTTGAGAAGCAACTTGGGAAAGAATTGTGGGTTTGGAGGACAATTCTGTTATGTTAAGCTTTAAATTGGCTGAACATCACAAGTCATTCTAGAAGAATGTACTTTTTCAGATATTTGTTCTTGGCATTGCCTCCCTTGTTTTCCCCACCTCCATATTTTTCATAAAGCAAACGCTTTGTCATACATATTCTTCCTCTTCATGAGATTGATGTTGCTCATTCCATTGCTCCTGTTTGCCTGGTCACAGCTGTCCATGAGAATCTTTCTTCTCCCAAGTGGTCTGTCTAAGTGAGGCGTGTAGCAAATAATGGGCAGCCCAAGGGTCAGCTCCGATGGGGCTTGCAAGCTTTTAACTTTGGAGGAAAGCCATTTTTGCTACTAGGGAGACTTAGGAGAGCTTGTTTTTCTCCGTATGTTGCAGCTAAATTTCCATTGAAATAATAATAGCTCAAAAAACAAAAAAAGAAAAGATCCTACCCTTTCATCTTTTCTCATTCCTTTCGCTGCCAAATATGTTGGGAAAAATGAGAAGGCACACACTGCTAAAACTCTCTCCCCACCCACAACTCTGCTGAGGCTACCTCCTCTGCAGTCCCCACGGGCCTAAAGAGACCCATTGCAAAGGTTTTTATTTTCATTTAAGTATCCTTGCCCTTGCGGCCACCCTCAGCACTTTAGCCAAGCCCTCTTAAAATGCTTTTTCTTGGTTTCTAGGATGGAACACTCTTCTGATTTGCCTCCTTCCTCCCTAGACTATTTGTCTTCTGCCTCCTCTTGCTTCCCAAATATGATTATTTTCCAAGATTCCATCATTATCTCTTCTTTTTCTCACCTGGAATTCTATACCTAGATAATCTTATTTACCTTTAATATTATTTCTATGCAGAAAACTCTTAAACTTATGTCATATATTCATACATAATTTAAATGAATATATATTATATATTAAATGTTAGTATATGTCATATGTTTACATATTATTTACATTTATATACTTAAATGGTATATTTATAAAATATGTACATACACAAATAGATATAGATCGATAGATATTTCCAACTGATGTCTCCGATGGGACTACAATCTAGTATTTCCAAATGGTTGCGGGGCATTGCCATTTGGACAGTCCTGCTAATCACTTTGAATTCAATGTGTCCAAAGCTGAGACTCCCAGCTCCCTTCTCGGGTCTCCTCCTCTTCACTCCTGGGTATCCGTCCCTGGCAGTCACATGCCCGAGCTGGCTTTTGCCGCGTTATGAGGGCTCTCGTGTGTACCATTTCTCAACTCCAGGTCAGCCCTGGTAGAAGCATTTACACCACAGAATGGCAAATGCTTCAAATTGCAGCTTTGTTTTATTTTCCTCTTTCTTCTTCCTTCCTCCTTGCCTCCTTCCATTTTTCTTTCTCTCTCTCTCTTTCTCTCTCACTCTCTTTCTTTCTGAGAATGTTTTCTGGCACACCACTCGTTGTCATACCACTCTCTCAGTCACCTAAACTTGACACTTGGGGGTAATGTTGGAGTATTTTCTTTTCCTCGTTTCTTTTCCTCATACCCTGAAGCCATTCAAGTATCAAGTCCTCTAATACTTAGGTCACTCCAGACTTTATTTATTTATTTATTTATTTTATGTCTCCTGACCAATTTCTTGTCAGACTTTTCTCCCAGTTCTTCCCTGACCTCTAAACAACTTAGCAAAATGCCGCTAAGTTAATCTTATGAAGGAAGAGCTGTGATCATAGTTATAATTTGCCAGTGATGTTCCTTGCATACCAAAGTTGAATTACTAATTTTCACTGAAGATCAGCCGCAGTCTGGCCCCTAGTTCCTCTGCAGCCTGCCGTATCTCAGAATGCTGAGCTCCTAGTTTATGCCTAGATCATAAGTACCTGGGAAGCTCTGGAGGGTGAAATTGTCTAACTGACCAAATGAGGGAGACTTGTTGATTCTGCCTGTTTTGTTCCACCTGAATTCATCCTTTGCCATTTCCACACACCTAAATCTTACCTATATGTCACTGGGCAGCCCAATGCTCACTTTTCCATTGGAAATTACCTTTTTCCATGATCTGAGGACCCAACATCTGAGCATTTTACTTTTGTAATCACATTATCATTAACGTTCTTTACCTTTTATTAAGTAAATATACTACATTCTATATTTTTAAGTGGGCAGGACCATGGTGTGCTTCTTTTTAACTCTAATGGGCATACAACCAAAATTTTTGAATAAATTGTTGTGACTGAGAACATCTAGGACTTATGTAACATATTTTCTCAAAAAGTATCCCAAACTTTCTTGTTTATAATGCAGGAAGAAATTAGAAATTGATCTCATTTGTAATATTATGCATTGGGAAATTGAGGACTACTGCTCTGATGGATTTATGCCAAAGACTTCAGATTTCTTACCTCTCCACCATCGTTTCTTACTCTCGCACCCTCTAAATTCTAGGCAGAGTTGACATACTTGGATGATGGCTTGGTTCATAACATCTTCCCGGGATGTGAAAGGAAGGATATTAAGGATTTTAAGGAAATATTATACTGGACTCTAAGTTCTATGGCGACAGAGACACAGTCTATTTTATTCTCCAGAATAACAGCAGTACCCAGTTTGGCTCAACATTATTCTGTTAAATTAATGAACCACACTGCCTGTGTTGTTTCAACACTATAAGCAGAAGGATGAATACCATTCCTAGTATTATCTTGCAAAAGTTTATTTTGCAAAGTCTTTTTTTTTCAAGCTACAAAATCACTGTGTTGTAGATTAAGGACTTTCCCCCAAGGGCTTTATTGGTTTATTTATTTACAGAGTTTGACTATAGCTTGGCAGATAGCATCAGTAACTGAGCACAGAGGAAGAGTAATCGGACACTGTTTTAAAATTTACTGATGACCTCCTACAGCAGTAATTCTTTAACATAGGCAGTGTGAATAACATCTCTAAAAATTTTTTACCCTTACTTATCTATTAGATGATGGCTAACATCCTTAAGTGCACAAGGTTCTAGTTAATGATCATTGAGCATATTTATCTTGTTCTAAATACATTTACCTTGCTCTGATTCTGGAGTTTGGGTTTTGTTTGTTTGCTTTTGTTCTGTTTGTTTATTTCTTAACAGTCAACGGTGAGGTTCGCCCTTTGTTTTCCTCTCTGATCTGGAAATGGCTCCACTAGCAAAAGCTAAATAGCTCTTCAAAATGTGTGTACACAGACTGGTTGACAATACAAATTGGTAAACCATATGAGTAGATATTGCCATCTAAAGCATTTCACCATAGGCCAAGATCCAAAATGAGAAAAAGGAATTTCTGAAACTCTTGAAGGTAATAGACAACATGCCAGGCCTAACCAGAATTAGTGAGCCAGCTATTAATATTCTCTCTATCAATACTAGTTCATATTATGTGGCTTACCCATATCCTTCTTTCAAGACAGCATATGATTTTATGGTATTAATATTTTAGCTGCAGTTGAGTGTTTCAACTTTTGTTATATTATACTCCCATGGCAATATTCACGATGAAAGCTCTGTTCTACTAGACATACCTCTCCCATGGAAAGTTTCAAGGTTCTTTATGCTTCTTGTGTAGCTAACAATTATTGGATTATGGCTTATGGAAGCTTGTTTCAAAATATAGGTTTCATAAACATTTTTTTTGTATTTAGTGTTAAAATAGTAAGGCCCATTAACACATCTGACAACCTATTTCAAGATATCATGATTCTGAAATATGAATGTAAAAAGAAAAATCATTATCTTAGCCTAGTCCCTTCCATTTCTATCTCTGGGTAATATTTTCCCAGATTAATGTGGTTGGTAGACTTGTTTAAACCAGTCAATGCAAATTAGCCTTGTAATTTCCTTTGTAATAAAAGTCTGCTCTTGCTCACCTAATCTGTAGTTGAGTATTATTCAGGCTGTTGCTTTGTGTTTCTGTTAAAGACAGAGGACTTAGAAGAATGGTAAATATAATACATTATCATCTACATCAGATATGGATTTTAAATTTTTTTTTTAGTTTAACATAAATTTTATAAAACATTGGCTGTTATCTATAAAAGAGCTACATTCTACATTTACTTTAACAAATTTCTTGGAAAATAGTAAATAATCAAAACTTCCAACACATAACATGGTAGATAAGGTACTTTTTTAGTTATAGTAGAACCATGGCCAATGACCAAACACTAGCTAATGTTCATACTGTCAATATAGGGAAAACATGTAAATCTATAAATAATATGAATTATATTTTTATTGCTAGGAAAGTGATTATAAATTAAATAAATCCTTTGGCCTTCTTAATGATGATTAATAATAATGGCCAATAATAATATACACTATTTATTGAGTGCTACCCTTCTGCCAAATTCTTAACATAAATTAACACTAATCCTCACAACAACCCTGAATATATATTTTCCTATATTGCAGGTGAGGAAGCCAAAGAGAAGAGAGGCTATGTAACTTGCTCAGTGCTTCATGTTGGATAATTATAGAATTGGTATATAGAGACCTCTCGGGTTTCAGTGTCCATCCTCTTGGAATATCTTGCCCCCCACCTCTAATCTCTTTCCATATAGCCATCTCCCACAGTTTGGAAAACTTAAACTTTGTAATGAGTTTACAGGCTACCTGACTGGCTTCTAAATAAGTTTCTTTTACAGATATTGATAAATAGGACCCTAAGTACTCATCTTTATGGATTTTATTTCAGCCACCTACATTGCATCAAAGTATGCCTTGACCTCTGATCCACCTCTCAATTTTCATAGTGAATACGGATGACCTTTTTCTCAGCTGGCCAGCTGTTTATAACTCTACCTGTGCTTGGAGAGGCAAACCCAGCCTCCAGCTCCTCTGGCCAAGCAGGCAGCTTGTCTCACTCATTCTTATCTGCAGCATCTCTCACAATGCCTGGCACTAGGTGAATGGGCGTTTTGTAGCTAATTGTTTCCCTACATAGACCTAGAGCTCCTGAAATATCAGGACCACATCTGAGGGTTTCATTGTTTCTGCCTTGGGGCCTAGAGGCCAGAGCCCAAACCCATGTGGTAAAAAGTAATGAAGGGGTGAGTTAATCACTCAATCAACTGAACAGCATAGCAGAATCGCAGCCCCCCCCCAAATAAAAGAATTGTAAACAAATTGGCAAAATGTCTTGCCACCAACTGTTTTTATGGTATATTTTGGATAATGATAAATTAATACCAATAATGATAACAAGAGCTCTCATTCCCAGAAACTACTAGATTCTTTATGTGTAAGTCTTATCATTTAATTCTTAGGAAAAAATAGCCAACATTTTCCTGTTTTAGAGGTGAGGAATTTGAAATTCAGAGAAGTCACTGCTATGAAGTACGAAGCCACAGTCTCAACACAGGTTTGCCTTCCTTTAGTTCACATGCTTTTTCACAATACCAAGTCTGGAATTTGTCCAGGAAAATAGAGGTTTCTGCTTCTTATAAAACACAACTGGTTGTTTCATTTACTTTGTGTAATTACAGACTTACAGCAGTTCAGTGGGTTTTTATAAACTATATACTTAAAAATAGACTCTGCACCAAGTATATTGTTATTTTCATGAAATTATTAAGTGTACATCCAAGAATTAGAAGCCAAATAAGGCAACCATTGACCACACCCATGGTTTTAGGTCTGTTTTACAGAGGGGTCGATGTGTATGTGTGTGTGTGTGTGTGTGTGTGTGTGTGTGTGTGTGTGTGCGTGCATGCGTGCCTTTGGTGTGGTGTGTTAGCCACAATCCTAAGAGAATTGAATTCTGGAGATTGGTGATTATTTCTCACTTACCTCCAGGGTCAACACAGGAAGAAAGTCCTCCAAAATTATCATTTATATCATAAGGTAGCTTATGCCCCATCTGATGGAAGACAAGCTGGAAAACATTTGGAAGACTGTAGGCAGGCATCAATTTTGGGTGATATGTAGTAGAGCTGCATGTAACCTTATTATGCTGTTATCCAAATAAAAGATGGATATGGAAAGGAAGAATAAAATACTAAGCAAATAGCTTGTTCTTTACCCAAGTTCATCCTAGAAGATGGCTCCACTCTGGTTCTACTTCTTATTTTAACCTCCTAATTTAGTTTGTGTTTATTTAATTATTTACCCATTTCAGAAAGAAATTTACCAGTAAAATGACTAATTTTTAAAAAGAAACCAAATATATTTCAGAGGCTCTGCCAATGTGTAATGTCTTCTAACACTGGCCAAAAATAGCAGTAGACTAATTTTGAAATAACTGTTTTCTCTGTAGAATTTTCAATGTTATTCTCATTTGCCCTCCTTTCTTGAATCCCCCACCTCCAAACTCCCACCCCGGAAAAAAAGAAAAACAGATTACAGTAAATTTTGGCAAGGAGTTCTATTTGCATCATTTTCTTAGAAGTCACGTGCTTTGGATTTCCTCTTGTTTATGATATATTAAAATGCCTTCCAGATGTTTTTAATTATGAAAAAAAAAGTTTTCAAGAAAGCAGAGTAATCCAAATAAAGTTTCCTCTTTTTTTAATGGCCAATAAATTAGTATATTCCAGCTTATCAAACTGCCCCATAATTCTGAGGATGACCTCTTTAAAGAAGGTCAGGCATTGAGTGAGACAGCTACATTTGGGCAGAGGCCGGGTTTTACCAAGAACACTTTCAGTTCCTGTTTCCAGTTGAGGCTGCTCCCAGCCTGGGGCCTAGCCTCATGTACAAGCCCATTGGCTAGAATTGCTTAAATGTCCCACACAAATATAAACACCTCTCCAGTGTTGGAAGATGAAAGGACTAGCTTATTGATATTGTATATGCTAACGTTTGGATGTGGGACAGGAAAGACAGCATTTAACTGCTAGTATGCAATGCTGAAGCTGGGCTGCATGAAGAGGTTTTCATTTACTGATGTTGGATACGTGCCCAGACTGCCATAGTAGAATTCAGGGAGAAACACAGAAAGGAGGAGAACCACAGAATGGTTTTCGTGAGCATCCATATGGGGCAGAAGAATAAATACATATGAAGACTGTGTCTCCAAAAATGAAAGAACTGGCCACTGGGGAACAATTGTGAGCACCCCTCCCCAAGTCTCAACTTGGACTTCTTCATTTGTACTTGAAGGTAACTGTCTGATCATCCTAATTTTGATTCAGAGCATGAGTAAGACTATAATGTGGCTGAAAGGGAAAGACAGTCAGGGCAGGGCAGGAAGAAACCTTAGCCCACTTTGCCTGTTGTTGTTTTAAGCTTAGCAAGGAGAATAAATGTGTTTTTCTTTTACTAATGTTACCAAAAGAGAAAGAGCTTTGTGGATTATAGACATGGTAGCTTTTTAAAATGTATCTGCTGAACATCTGTCTTGTGGGACAGACCAGGAACCTTTTAGGAAGTACAGATTTTGTGACTCACAATGTGAATTCAAATTTAAATGGGACATTCATTGGCCTCACTTAATGGAGCGTTTTTTCTGATAATTAACTCTCTCATCTCTCTACCCCACCCCTTCTCTCTGTAACTTTAAGCATGTTTGCCAAATAAGAGTAAGCATGTTAATGATGATAGTTTTGGAGAGAGAGTTCATCAAAATAGATGTCTGCCAGGAAGTAGTGCTTGAGAAAATTTTAAATAGAGTAAGACAGTATGACACATACAACCTAGTCACTCAATCTTGAATCTTTATTTACTGCATTCCAACTACATACAAAGAAGAAATGGAATCCTGTAGAATGGAGAAGTTTATAAGTTTCACTAGCTAAGAGTAGATGGAGCAACAGTGGAAAGTTATAGGGTATTCTAGAGATTTCCAGTTCAGAGATTAAGGATATTGGAATTTACAGGAATTGATAGGTATCTTGAGGAGAGAAAAGGAAGATCACCAATGGGATAAGGACAGTTACCTTGTAAAGGCGTTCAGAACTTTGAATTTTGCAACCAAGCATAAAATAAATACCAGATGGGGTCAAAATATTATGTATTTCTGCAGTCAAAGCGTACCTGATGGTAATGGGCAGAAGATACCAGAACAAATGAATATAGTGGGGGTATCTATAAATAGCAGTGTCATCTGCAGGGATAACAACACAATAAGAAAGGAACTAGATTCAAGAAAGTATCACTAGTGGCCATTCATGATGACCACATGATGCAATTTGAATTAAAAATTTGGAAGAATCTTTGGGAAAGTGTTACATCCGGGAGAAGAACAGTCAACAAATGAATCATGTGAAATAGGGCCACGCTTACCAGGTTAATGAGACTTTTGACTTTACCAAATAGTATCAACCTAATGAACAGAGGTAATAAACACAGATTGAGTGTTTTGACAGCTCAGTTAAATAAACATTTATTTCTCACTTACTATGTGTTAGGCAGAATTCTGAGTACTCTTGAAACAAAGATTACCAGTAACACTGAAGCAAGAATTCCCTTGGCTGCTCTAGCCAGGAGATGCACCTGCTGATATGGCTTCCACCAAAGGACATCTCCCTTCCATGCAGGAAACTCACTGTAATCATTCAAGCTTTCATCTTTAGGAGGAAAACAAGTAGGGTATTGAGGTAAAGAAAAACAACTCCCAGCTCTTTTTTCTGTCAAATCAGAACTGCAGTCCATGGAGAGATAAATGTCCCCTCATACCACTCTCATACTTATATAGTATTGCCCACATTCACTGATAGTCCTCACTCTAAGAGTTGTTTAGTGTTCTAAGTACAACTTTCTCAGAAAGAACCTGAATGCAGTCCCAGGATCCCTCCTCCTTCTCCTCTTCCTTGCTGCCTACCTTGCTCTCTCCATTCTAGGTACACTGGCTTTCTCACCACTCACACTAAGCATGCTCCCAACTCAGGTTGCTACCTTCGTGATTTTTAAAGATCTGAATATTATTACCCTATACATCTGCATGGCTTCTGCAAAATGTGATTTGAGCAAAGCGGCCTTCTCTGACCACCTTCTGCAGAAGAGCTCCACTTACCCTCCACTACCACCATCACCTTTTTTCTGCTTTTTGTCTTCAGATTATTTATCATCATAAACTATACTATTTGGGGTTATTTCTTGCCTTCTGCCACTTGTAAGCTCCATGAAAACAGGTCTTTTGTCTACTTGATTTCTTACTTCCCAAAACTAGAATAGCAATTGGCTTATAGTAGGTGTTCAATAAACATTTGTTCAACATAGGAATTACTGTCCAAGGAAGAGCGCAAAATACACTTGGACACACACAAAATATAAAGGGATTGTAGGTGGACGTGTCATGAAGGTCTTAGGAAAGATGACTGATGTGTATCTACTATGTGCCCAGGTCACTGATGGTAGTGGAAGAGAGGAGAGAGAGAGAGTAAAAGGGACAGAGAGAGGGAGAAAGAAAGAGAGAGAGAGTCTTATCCAACAGTATTCTTCAAAGGCTCTACAATGTCAAATCATAATGATATCTGAGAATAATTACTAGAACTAGTAAAGGCTTTGAAAGTTGTTATGAGAGATGACTTAAGGAAATGGTAATTTTCTCAGCCTAAAGGAAACAAAGCACAGAGGAGATAGGAGTAGGAGTCACAGGATGGAACAGTATAACTGTTTTTAAATATTCTAGAGATATCCTCTGAAATAGTGAGTAGACTTATTTTCTGTTGTTATGACAGAAAATTTTGGGATGATTTGGTAATTTTGTTTTAGAATTCTCATCATTAGAACTGTTCCAAGGTGGAATGAACTCCATCACTGTATTAAATCAGAAATAATCTGAGAAGGCCTTTGTAAACTAGACTCCTGTTTTAGGTAAGAGGTTGTACCTGATGACTCATCATTAAGTATCTTTCAATCTAATTTTCTAAACATGTGTACACACACACACACACACACACACACACACTCATTGGGTTTTAACTATAGATCATCACACTAGTTCTAAAATAGTGGATACCCAGTTAAAGCTGAAGTTCAGATAAGCAGTGAATTGTATTTTTTAAATTATAAGTAGGTCTTATGCAATATTAAGAGGAAACTTAGATCAGTATTTCCTTTGTTGTTTATCTGAAATTTAAATTTAACTGGACATCTTTTATTTTATTTAGCAGCCATATGTTTTGGGGAAGAATATAACAAAACAAAGGTGTGTAACTCAGGTCACAATCTTACAGTTTGTGGGTTCGAGCCCCGCGTCGGGCTCTGTGCTGACAGCTTGGAGCCTAGAGCTGCTTCAGATTCTGTGTCTCCCTCTCTCTCTGCCCCTCCCCTGCTCATGTTCTCTCTCTCTCTCTCTCTCTCTCTCTCAAAGATTATTTAAATAAACATTTAAAAAATTGAAAAAATAAGTTATTATAAAGCCAACCTACGACCCCTGTCCAGACGGAGAAGCCCCTCCCCTTCAGAATTCAGAATTTCCATAATTAATGTAAAAAATATAAAGCAGGCATTTGGCATGCCAGAATTTATTCAGATATTTTTTCACAGTTTTCAAGAATTCTAAAATGTATTTGTTTGAATGTTGATTTTGAGGGCACCATTCTGTCTTTAGAATTTTACAGGGGACTTTGTCCTAAATGATTCACAGTATATCATGGTGGAGATTTGGCTTTCTTAGTATTTTCTTTTTTTTTTTTAATGTTTATTTATTTTTGAGAGAGAGCGACACAGAGTATGAGTGGGGTAGGGTCAAAGAGAGAGGGAGACACAGAATCCGAAGCAGGCTCCAGGCTGTGAGCTGTCAGCACAGAGCCCAACACTGGGCCTAACCCAAGAACTGTGAGATCATGACCTGAGTTGAAGTCGGCCACTCAACCTACTGAGCCACCCAGATGCCCCTTTCTTAGTATTTTCTTAACAATCTTGTGTTATTTGGCATGCATTCTTTAGTACTCATTATTAGCATTAATGCTGACAAATGATTGGATTCACTTTTAATACAGTGTAATTTAAAAATTATAATTATATTGAAATTAAAGTAACCACAAAATAGTTACCAAACAACTTACTAAAATTTTATTTCAGATCAACCAAAGCATGGATCAAATGACACGAACCGGAGAATGTTTTTGTTTAGCAGCTGAAGGGATGTTGTTATAAAGGACTAAAGCATAAAACTTTGAAATTATAAAAATTTTTGACAATTACCTAAATTATAAATAATTTTTAAACTATTTCAAATTTTGTGCATCAAGTGAGGAGTTGTAAATACTTTCAGTTACACTATTTCTAATTGATCACTTTGAATATTCACATGAAATGCAACAGCCTTGTGTCAAACTGTGACCTCAAAAGGCTTAGGCCTACTTTGGAAGGTAATACGAACAGATGTGAAGCAGTTATAGGAAAATTTATTCACTGTGCTATCAATTTCTAAAACCCTAAATTTAAAAAATAGAGAAATCATGCGATGGAGGCATTGGGAAAGCTTCTCAGAGAAATGGGGGCTTAATGTATGCCTTGTAGAGTGGGCTGGGAACGCATTCTTGGAGAGGATGGTGAATATAAGCCCAAAGAAGAAGCAGTATACATAAAATGTTGGACAAAAAACCAAGGGAAGGAGAAGCCCGTGGTGACAGAGAAAGAAGGAAAAAGTAGAATACTTCTGTTTAAAAATCATGGCCTATGATGGTGAACAGGAAACATAGTCATATTGATCAGGCCCTTAAAGGCCACACCACAGAATTTAGGCTCGCTGTCACAGGCGATATAGAGCCATCAGATATGCCTGCCCAAGAAATGGGT
Organism: Suricata suricatta; assembly: GCF_006229205.1. Classification (NCBI taxonomy): domain Eukaryota; kingdom Metazoa; phylum Chordata; class Mammalia; order Carnivora; family Herpestidae; genus Suricata; species Suricata suricatta. The sequence goes on from NC_043707.1 coordinate 70,179,243, forward strand.
ATCCTGAGAGTGGTGTTTCTGTTGGCGTTCCTTGTTAAGTCAGCACAGCAAAACTGACCCAGGACGCTTCTATACTATCCAACAAAAACTCAGAGGACAGAAACTGACATTATCTTTTGCGTACTTGTTCAAGAAAGTTGTTTGTTTGTTTACAGATTTACAAGTTTATAAGGTTACTTCTACTCAGAATGAAGACCCACAAACTTCTTTGTGTGGATGCAAATCAATAGTTAGGTCCCTTAGAATTCCAAGTGGGATTGGTGGTTTGGTGAGCAGAAGGTGTGAAAACAGCTTGATCCTGACTCCTCGCCACAGGCAGGGCCCCCACTGACAGCCACAGGGATTTGGCCTATGTCTGGGCTCTCAGATGCAGGCATTAAGATTACTTTCTGAGCATTAATCTCTTTGAGCCCAGGCACGCTGTTCAAAGAGATGTCACTTGCATGCCATTCTTCCCCAACCAAAGAGGAAGGCATTTTTGTGAGATATATTTTTGCCAGCTCATCCATCAGAGAATATTTATTTGTTCATTAATTTCTTTTATGAACATTGTACACGTTACACAGTACAGTACCTTCTGATCATTTATTGCCCAGATTTATGCTCCGTGACTTGATGGAAAGAAAGTGCAGGCCCTGCATGGAGCTCTCTCATTCCCTGGGTAAGCAGTTGTACCACGATTTACAGGGTAAAGGCATTCTTTTTAGACACTGTAATTAGCACTTGTCTTATTTATACATCTTTCTTAACATTGTGTCCCCTTTAAAAATATTTTTATTTTAAAATGGCATGTAAGGAAATAGCTCAGCATGCGTTAGGGGAAAAAAGAAGAAGAAACAACAAACCACTGATAAATCCATCTGTTAAAAACCACAGTACACAAATTAAAAGAGTAAGTTAACATTATATGTCTTAATCCCCTAGCGCCATTGTTCGTGCTTGCTATTTCTTGTGGAATATTCAAAAGATATTTTTTCCAGGAGACCAACTCCTTTTAGTTCACACTCTGGAAATGCTTTGCTTGTTTTAAATAGGTCCATTATGCTCTCCAACACCCACATATTTACTAAAGGCCAGCTTTAGTAAAACTAGCTATCTGGTTTTCCTCCTCTATTATTTATGGTGTCTTCTCCAACTCTGCCTTCAGACAATCCACAGTTACCTAAAGATGTATTAAATTCCTCACCAAAGTTTGCCTACTAAATGCAAACCGTGATTCTGCCTCTAGCAGAGCAAGACACAGTAACTCCACAGTTCTAAGATTTCTTTCTTAATTCTTAAAGCTTTTCCTTCCTCCATCCCTTGTGAGATAGGTGAGGAAAGCAATTGCCCCCACTGCTTAATGCATCACAACTCAGAAACTCACTCCATCCTTGTAATTCTGCATCCCAGCCCAGCTGGCGGTTCCTGGATTTCAGACTCTGAATATGAGTTCAGCGCTTCTAAATCAATCACTCCGAACAGTATTTCTGTCAAATGGAAACCTTTTCTTCTTTGGCAGAAAGGCTTTCCTGATTTTGACTGCAGCCCTGGAGAACTGAACAGTCTCATAAATGAAACCAGGATGTAGGAGAAAAATTAAACTAGATATAATTTTCTAACGTTGTCATTGGAAGAGTCCTGTTCCATTTACTGTTCAGGACGATGAAGGCACCTCTGTATCCTGTAAGATTGTTCAAACAGTTTCCCCATTCCAGGTTAATGGCTTGTTGCAGTTTGACTAGCAGGGGGTTACTTGGGTTAGGTAGAAATAGAAGGAGGAATGAAGTGTTCCTTAGATTCTATTCCTCTAACTTAAAATTCCCTCTCCAATTATTAAAATGTTTTTAGAATTTAGTGACATCATAAATTTTGCTATTTATTGCTCTTAGCAGGTTATGTCCTCCTTTGAAAGTCCTATTGTGGGATTGGCTGAGTAGTGTAGAGGTCTCTGGGCTTAGCCACACAGCAGCTTCAGAAATAATGCCTCTTCCAGTTTGCTAGGATGAGCTTAAATCTCAGGCCTTGAAAACAAATAATATCAAAGCCCTGAAAATGGTAGAAGAGACCAATTTGTTGGGGGATTAGATAATAATAACTCAACAAAATTTTTATAGTTTTTACTATGCACAAAGTAAACTTTCCTTGACTCTTTACATGTACCCGCTGTTGAGCACCGTATGTGATCCATTATACCCAAACACTGAGGCAACACAGAAACTAATGCTTCCTATATTCCCAGCTTCCTACTATGCTCTGTCTTTCATGTATACATGGGTCTCCCATCACCTAAGATAATCTAAAATATATACAGAAATATAGACTGTAAGATTTATTAAGAAAAGTCCATGGAGAGGTGATTTCCTCTGCCAGATTGTACTGTAGGATATTTACAAATGCCATTTCCTGCCGTTTTTCATACAACGACTATTTCTTATATCTTGATGTCTTCAGAATGCTCCAAATATTTCATATAATCCCTTAGATACCTTGAAGTGATTTTATCTCTAGATAGCCATTGATTTGTGGACATTCAACATGAGATATTTAAGTTCTAAGATATACTGGGATTGGTAGCTGTAGGTAAATATGAACAGTGAGGAAGAAAGGTTTCAACATATATGAACATGGCTCACAAATTTTATGGAAATAATTGCAATAAGTACATTCATTCACTCAATGTTTATCCAACATATATTTATTGAGTATTTAGTATTATTGAGTGCCAGGCCCTATATTAGCTATTATAATAAAGAGGTTAGAGAAACAGACATGGTCCCTGACTTCATGAATTCTGGACATTGGCTTCTTTGAAACAGGAGGACCAAACTCTTGAACTCTTTAGAGAAACATTGCTGGACTCAATCGCAATAGAATTCTGAAAGTCCAATTTAAATGTGCACCAGTAAACAAAAAACACTAAGAGAAGGCCATATAAGAGGTGTGTTTCAGGGCACCTGGGTGGTCAGTTGGTTGAGCGTCCAACTTTTGATTTCAGCTCAAGTAATGATCCCAGACTCATGGGATCAAGCCCCACATTGGGCTCTGTGCTAAACATGGAGTCTGCTTAGGATTCTCACTCTTTCTTCCCATCTGCCCCTCTTCCCTACTCTCTCTCTCCAAAAAAAAAAAAAGAAAGTGTTTTTCAAATGAATAGCTAAGGAATTCATAGAGCATTTGAGCCAAAAAGCACCTTAAAGACCTTATATCCCAGCCTCATTATTAGCCCAAATGAAATTCTTGTTTATGTTAACACAGTGGTTGATGGTTGAGTCCACAACACATGCCTCTTGACATCCAGGAAAGTACCTAACCAACCCCAGTGCTCTTTGAATATTTGTATGATAAATTCAAATTCAAGTGTATTCATTTCACAGTAAAAAATCGTGCGGGTTGAATTGTGTCAGCACCCCCCAAATTCAAATGTTGAAATCCCACCCTCCAATATGTTAGAATGTGATCTTATTTGGAAAGAGAGTCATTGCAGATATAATTAGCTAAAGTAAGATGAAGTCATACTGGCATAGGCTGGGGTCTTTGTCAAAAAGAAAGTTGGAAACCGACATGTACAATGGGAATGCACCATGTAAAAATTGGTATTACACTGTCACAAATCAGGGAACTACAGGAAGCTAGCAGAGATGTTTGGAACAGATCTTCCCTCTTGCCTTCAGAGAGAGCATGAAAACTGTGGACATCTTGATCTCAGACTTCCAGCCTCCCGAATGGGGAGACAATAAATTTCTGTTGTTCAAGTCACATACTTTCTGGCACTTCCTTACAATAATCCCAGGAAACTAATATAGAAGCCAATTATAGTTTAGGCTTACTCAGTTTGCTTTTCATTCATGTATTTATTGAACACCTACTATGTGCCAAGCACTGTGCAAAACATTGGAGATACAAAGATGAATAAGACCCATTCCCTCTCTTCAAAATATACATGAATATTCCATAGCATTAAATAATGATGGTGTTGGGTTCCCTCCCACCCCAATCTGGGATCCACTTCCAGACTGTGGAACTTTCCCAGTAAATATGATGTATTCCCCCAATCAGCACTGGAAGTCTAGATTCCACTTCTATCTTGGGCCCAGCTTCTTCCCTGGAAATATGTGAAACTTGCTTCCCAGACATAGTAACCTTCTCCAATCAGTGAGTCATGGGCTGGGGGTGGGATTCGGGCCAGTGACAGTCCCTTAGTGTGCTATTAAACCAACCATCTCAAATCCACCCACCAGAGCAGTGCAGGGAGGCCAGCACTGAGTTGCTGTCATGCTTTATCAGGGCCATAAAGTGAGTATTTAAAATTTTAAAGTTTTCAAATGAAATATACAAAAGTTGATTATTTAGCAGTTTATCAACATTACCCCCCACCCCCGGTGGCAAAGGGAGCAGACAATAAAATTGTTCAAAAGAGGATTCAAAACTACTTTCTGCCGTTTTACTGCAACTTTAAAGAGGTCTAAAAACAAGTCTCCCAGAAGGCCCCTGGCCGGCTTTGCTGCATCTACCCCTGAGAGCATGTGTGCCTTCCAACAGCTGATGCTGCTGGAGTCAGTCCCTGTCTGTTCCCACAGGGACCCTCGGTCTCGGTCGTGCCTTCCAGGGCTATGCCTGTGACAACCAGAAGCCAGGACAAATTGTGGGAGCTCTGGCCCACAGAACCAACAGTGAGATGAATCAGGACTTGCATTGTTCCCACTTCATCACGACCTGTTGCCTTTCTCCATTCTCAGTGACCGTCTGCCCCACAACCTTCTGTCCCCACTGCCACAAGGGCCACTTCCATGCAAAGAACAGTAAGAATGAAATTAAAGGAATACAAAATTAGGCAAAGGTTCTAATTGCCCTTCAGTAATTTCTCTTTATGGAGATGGTAGGATTCCCACATATGCACTACAGGAAAGGAGAGAAACAAATCGTGTTTCTCCCAAGTTATGGGCAACATGCACGCTATTTATTTTTCTAGAAATCCCACTGGTACAACCTGAAACATGAACTTTTAAGTGAATTTATGATAGTCTAATTACCCATGGTTTTTAGTGCAGTTCCTATTTTTCACTTGAGGCCAACTCTCTTTAAATTTTACCTTATCTAGAAAAATAAAATATATAGGCTCATAACGTCCAGAGCATCCCTTTTAAATGGCAGAGGATAAGCCAAAAGGTCTAGTACATACAGATCTCTTTAAGGCCTCTTGGCCCTTTTACATTTTTGTTTTATTGTCTCTTCTCAGCGGCAAGAGAGCACAACGGGAAACCTAAATGTTCCCACTGTGGATTTATATTGGAATTCCTGGAAGTAAGTCTCCGGGGTGGCTACCATGCTCTCACTTCCACTAAGACCATGGGAGCGCATAGAATTGCGCCTACAGAGTGGGTGACCCAAAGTGAAATACAGAGAAAAGCCCAAGTTCCAGCAGATGATTATGAGATCACAGAAAGGGAGAGAAAGTTCAGGAACAAATTATTATTAGAGTTAGGTACTCAATCACTTAGTGGTTTATTTATTCAAAAATATTTATTGAGTTTCTAGTATGTGTTGGGGACTGTGTTAACCTCAGTGGATATGATGTCACACAAATATTGACACACTTACTATCCTCATGGAGCTCACAGTTTGATGAAAGGGAGGCATCCATCAAATAGTGATATAAGTAAATCAAAAATACAAGTGTCAGTGCTGTGAACAATATATAGTGTTATGCGGGCATAAAATGAGGCAGTTCTGCCTACTCTGAGGTTGAGGTGGTGGGAAGAAGACCCTCAAGGAGACTTGCCTGAAAAAGTAATCAATCAGCGAAGATTTAAAGAAACCATGGGGAGAGCGCCTGGGTGGCTCAGTCGGGCTAAGCGTCCGACTTTGTCTCGGGCATGATCTCATGGATTGTGGGTTCAAGCCCCACATTGGGCTCTGTGCTGACGGCTAGCTCAGGCCTGGAGCCTGCTTCGGATTCTGTGTCTCCCTCTCTCTCTGACCCTCCCCTGCTCGTACTGTCTTTCTCTGTCTCTCAAAAATAAATAAAAAACATTAAAAAAAAATAAAGAAAGAAACCATAGGAATCCATTAAACAGCCGAAGTTGGAGGTGGGCATTGGAATGGGGTAGAGAACATTCCAGGCAGCATATGGAAAAAGGTCTCGCTTCCTTTGTAGAAGGAAGAAGGGCCCATTTAAGGAGCTTGAAGACCTGTGTACCTAAACACCTGGAGGGAGAGGTGTGAAATGAAGCTGGCATGGTTGGTGGGAGGGAGCCTGTCCATGCAGGGCTTGGCGGAGCCTATTAAAGCTTTGGAAGTGATCCAAGGAGCGATGGAGAGCTATTGAAAGGCTTAAAGGAAAGAGAGGAACATGAGGAGAAAACAATTGTCCTGCTAGGATCAGGCGAAATTAGCTATAGCCGTGAAAACTTCGTGCTCCCCACCCCCCCAACTCCACTCCCAGACCAGCGCTACATCTCCTGGAAACCCAAAGCAATCCCAGTTTACCATGGGGGTCCTAAACGCTAACAGTAATTTTTTTTTCCTTGCACATTGACTGGAAAATTTCATAGTCCCCAACAAAGGGGACAGCAAACTTTTACTTAAGATGCAGCCATTTGGACTACCTACCCAGCAAGATTAGCAACTAACGGTAGACTTAGAAAACAAAATATTCCATTTGGGGGATCTCAGCAAGCCACCTGCTGGGAGAGCACGTAAAACTTGTTGAGACTATTTCTGTATCACCTTTAATTTGCTTCAGTATCTATAACCAACTTCTAACACAACACATACTCCAGACTATCAAAGATTATTGTAAGTGATAGTCATGTAATATAAGTTGTTTACCTTCAGAAATAATGAGCTGATTTATAATAACAGAGCAATAACCACACTTCCACATTACTGGCCAAGAAAACCTGGCTATTACCCAAATTTGGGTAAATCACACCATAAACACATGTTAATTTTGGCTGCCCCTCCTTACTTAACTAAATGTTTATTTCAAATTATCTGAGCTCCCCGCATTCAGTTGTATCCCCTCTTCTATACACTGTGGATGGAGGACTCTTTTCAAAACCTGAATTCACTCGTGTTGTTTTGGCAGCTGCAAAGCCGTAGCTGGCTTCCCAGTTACTAGGGGCTGGGGGCCAAACAACAGCAAGTCCACTAGCAGTCCCGTGGGCAGCCCACCTGTGTCTCCACTTCCATCTGGCCGCGCGCTCCCACAACTTCCTGTGCCTGGCACTCCGTGGGCGGGGAAAGGACGCTGCGGACAAGTTCCAGCCTCTATCCTCAAGGCTTGTAAGATCTGGTGAGAGATGTCACATGACGTTGCAAGGATTCCACTATTACCAGGGAAATGGGCAACTTCCGACACAGAAAATGCAGGACGGTTTCAGAGCCCAAAATGACCAACGCTTAACCCAGGCTCCTAGAACCAGGAAAGCTTTTCTGGACTCCGTGTTCTCCAACATGTAGCTCCCGTGGTGAAGACCACGCAATTTAAAACATAATTATATGTGTTCTGACACAGGCCACTCTTTTTTTTTCCTTGTATGCTAACCGTATTCCCCAAATTATATTGTAAATTCCTTGAAAGCAAAGGCTATTACTTACCCTTATATATCCTGAGTATTGTCTGTATAGTGCTGACCACATGGTGTGTGCTTCTAAGTCTATGTTGACCAATTAATAGGACAGTAAGTTCTTGCCGCAGAGTGTGAGAGGCGAGGGAGGAATGGCAAAAGACCTGGATATACCAAATCAACAAGGAATGGAAAGCAACGGCCATGTGGAAAATGCTGGCACAAAGACAAAGTTTTATTGGTACTTTAATTTTTTTTTCAGTTCAACAGTGATAATGATATAACGACTCTGTGATTTAATTGGCAGGTAGGAGCCAGAACAAGACCTCACTAACTCACACTAATGAGAGGTAGGCCCACTGCAGTCCAATGGAGGCTGCTCTTAGTAATTGACTTTCTATTTTTAAAATATGTGCTTAACTCCCTCTGGCCAACATACACACAAGTCGACTGCAACACAGAATACATTTTGTTCTTTCATTTTGTCAAGTGTAGTTGCATTTTAATTATTTATGATAATACTTAATAGTATATTAGTAAGTGTCCCGTCATGTGGCATATAAAAGTAATGAAGTCTCAGCAATATGAGAACATGATAGAGTTCTCAGCTATTAAATCTTTGCTGAGAAGTGAGGGGGAGACTGGGAGGTTCTTTGTGCAAAATGGGGGTTTGCAGATTAGGGAAGTGAAAATTAGCAAAGGTTTTCTGAGTTACGCTTATGAAGTATGTATATGGTGGTATTTTAAAATGCATTGAATATGACTAATGTGTTTGAATATGACAAATATGTTAAGATACATGGTTCGTTTATGTGGGCTGCTTAGTAGATATTAAGACTTAAAATAGGCCTCCGCTGGTTTTCTACTAGATGGCATCCTTTTACATACTTTATTTTTATTTCTGACTCCCATAAAACACATTCTATCTCCAGATTATTAAGAATAATTTGAGCATGTGAAGGTTCTTTAAATTTCAAATTAATCTTTCTTTTGATTATGTATGGAATTATAATCATTTCCTGGGGAAAAATAAGATTAATGTTTTAAAAGTTATTGGTATATTTTACATAGTTTTTTTTACTTAAATATTCTGTTACATCCAACTTTCCAATTCTAAATTCCAGAAATAAATTTTACAAGATTCAGTTGAATAAATGTCTGCCAGAAGACTCCACCAATTTCTACCTCCAAACACTATCCCCCACCGTGGAAGAAAAATAGAGGGAATCACTCTTTTTCTGCAGCAGGGTCTTTGTTCTTTCCTACCCTTTGAGAAGTGCTTGCCCAGTTTCTTTGTCTTAGTAATTGAAAAGGTCTCCCAGTCCTTTCTGGCCTTCTCTGTAGACTGTTTCTTCTCTTTCTTTGAATAACTCCTTCTGCATTTCCTTGCCATTTTGTCCTCATCCCTGTGTTCTCTCACAGCTCATCCCTCATTCTCTTAAAACCCTTGTTGGCACCATGTTCTCATTCTAATTGGTTCTTTTCCCTCACCCACTAATTTTATGAGTTCCCTTTCTCTCCAACAGTCACTGAGAACTAAAATAAGAGTTTTGTCTCATTAATAAAATATTGAGAATATCTGTGTGTTGAGGTGGTACATTTCAAGTGGCCAATTTTTCTAGTACAATTTGTATCATGACTTTAAGTTAATTGTTGAGAGAATAGGAAATGAATGCTCATAAGAAGAGCACCCACTGAAGGCATAATCATATTATAAAAATAAAAATTCAGAAAGAGGTCTTATTTCTACTTTAAGGATTGATAGCAAAGGCAAACTTGCAAGTAAATATCAAAATATTAGCCCAGATGAGTACTTTGGCAGTGCATCTTCTATTTATGTGTTCTGTTTATAAATTGAAGAGAATATGTATAAATATATATTTAATCATTCCCAGAGATTAAAATTTTTATTTGCCTTATACAAATACTGGGTAACTTCTCTGGAACTTTGGTTATGAGGATTAACGATATCTCTCATGGATAGGGAAAAGATTTGCAAGACGTGTCCAAGGAACATGGCTAGTACAAAAACCTTAGAAAACTATGACATACTCAGTTTCTGAAGAGGAGGCCCCAGGGCCTCAGGTGAGTTGGAAAGTAAAGTGGGTAGAGAATAGAAGGTGAGCTGTACTTGGGAGAATCCTTCAGGAGGCTTGATGATGGCTGTAGGACCTCCATCACCATATCAGAGACTGAGGGCAGGAATTTTGTTCTCAAGGCAAGACACCTGCCAGGATAAAGTGGAACAGAATCTGATTCAGGGCTAGGGTTTCCCAGAATAGGAATTTTTAGGGCAGTGGGCAGAAGTGAAAACGAAATGAAACAAAATCTGAGTCAAGGAACTTTGGGCACACAAGGATGAGACTCAGGAGCTCAGTGGTCATTACAGGAGCAGTGGGCCTTTGATCTAATTAGCACACAAAATGTTAAGAGCACAGTGGTTAGGGCCAAGGTGATTAGATTCCACTGCACGTGGGTTGTGAGAAAAAAAAAAATAGTGATGGCTTTAGGAACTCTGGTGAGTGTCACCCCTCAGGAGAAGTAATTAAGAAACACAGCTGGGTAAGACAGAATCAGAAGCTGACAAGCAGTGCTTTCCAAAGTAAAATATCTATGGCTATATATGTATCCATTGAAGTACACAAATAAATATGCATTTATGGTAAGTATGCACATATACCAACACAACACAGCTACTTTCCATCTTGCATCAGAGAAATTTGTGCCATAAAGGGTGTAGGTTAATGTGTAGAAATACCCCTCCTTTATATACTCAAAATGCATCCAGACACCTATGAATTTGACATGTTCCACATTCTAGTGCCTTCCAGTTTCAAAGTACAATAGGTACATACTAGAGAACAAAGAAAAGGATTTTTTTTGAGGACTTCCATTTCTAAGCAATGACCAACCAGATACCTTGAAAATTCTCCTAGCAATGAAACACCTAGAAATTTTAGAAAAACAGATATATAACATACATCCTTTTAAATGCATAGGCCAGATCACAAGAATCAGGGAAAACCTCATCTTTCAAAAATAGAGAGGAAATTAGTTGACAAGCAGTGCTGTGAGCAGGTGCTGATACTTCAGTGTTTGTGGGAAGAGGTTACCAGATTCAGGAAGTGAGGAACAAGAGGCAAGGTGTAGAAGCTATAGTAAGGGAGAGAGTAACAACTGAGACCCTATTTATAAATCTGAAACAAGACAGCATAAATTTAAGAAAACTTCCCAACTATACAGGAAAAAAGCACGCTTTTCTGTATAAACATAAACTCTAAGTAGGGGAGAGGGAATTACATACTTGAGAATTTATCATCTTTATAATCTTATCCTTTCTTCTAAACAGGTATGATTTCTAATCAATGTGAGCAAGAACCCCCTTGAACTAAGAAATTTACATATCAAGGGCCCAAGCTGGAATGATAGGCACAACCAAACACACACACACACACACACACATGATGAAGGGATAGATACCTCCCAAAAGTTTCCATATAATTCTCACAGATAAATCTTTATCAAAGTCAACTCACATCTACTCTCACATAAGAAGTTTAAATACTCGGAAATAATTATGTTTAAAATAACTACTTTGAAAGGCAATGAGAAAATGATATGGGAATAAGATACAATAAAAAAAAAAGACTAGTCAGCTTTTGAAATAGTGGAAATAGTACATGTAAAATTTTTAAATACAGTCACAAAAACCTAATGATCTATTTTTTTTTATTTTTTTAATGTTTATTTTTTGAGAGACAGAGCATGAGCAGGGTAGGGACAGAGAGAGGAAGTCACAGATTCTGAAGCAGGCTCCAGGCTCTGAGCTGTCAGCACAAAGCCCAACGTGGGGCTCGAACTCACAAACCATGAGATCATGACCTGAGCTGAAGTCAGCTGCCCAACCAACTGAGCCACCCTGATGCCCCAGCCTAATGATCTATTTAAACACAAGATTAGGTCTAGCTAAAGAGAGAATTAGGAAACAGGAAGACAAATCTCTGGAAAATATTTTTACAATGTGGCATAGAAAGATAAAAGGAAAAAATGGAAGAAAGTTTGAGACATTGAGGATCAAATAAAAAAAATCAAACACATATTCTGAAGAAGTCCAAAAGAAGACAATGGGAAGAATGGAGAAGAGACCATGTAGAGACAATGGATAAGAGAAATGATAATTGAGAAATTGTTCCAAATTTATATGAACATGGATTATCAGATTCAAGCAGTACAACTAATCTGCAATCCACACCTAGGCATATCCTACTGAAACTTCAGAACGCCAAGTTTTAAAAAAGCTTCTAAAAGCATCCAAAGAAAAGAAAGAACGCCTCTGAAAGAGCAAAAGTATACTGACAGCAGAACTATTAATGACAATACTAGCAATCAAAAGAGAGTGCTTGCAGTATGTTGAACCCACATAGTCATCAATTTTAACTATGCTGGGTGATCACCCTGCAGATAGGGATGCAGTCTCCAAAGTTCAGCTCAAGTATCATGACTGATGGTACCATACAAACACCAATAAGGTATGAAAAGTTTTGTTAATCAAAGAATGAGGCTTTATGGAGAGAACAGATTCCAAAGCAGTTCTGAAAATAGCTTGATCGTATATGGAGGGGAGACTGTCTTGTGATGCTTATGCAGTCAGGGGCTGAGGTGAGGCCTTTCTTGCAGGATCCAGGGTTCTCATGGTTTAAACTTTTTGTATATGAGGACCACAATGTTATGGTTGTAGTGATCCATCATGAGATGCCATTCATTCTTTCCAGCTTAAAAACAGACCAGTTTGAATTTTTAAATAGAAAACCAGTAGAGATAATCTAAATACATCTTATATAATAGGGTTTAACCCTTCAAAGCCTTATTTTAATTTAGAGTGGGTATATTGACTATTTAAAACTAGGACTGGGAGGTGAAAATGTCCATTAGATCTTTTTCCCAAGCTGATTGTAAGTTTCAAAGAATTTAATTTTAATTTATTTATCATTGGGGCAGAGTATTTGTGCCCATCATGGGGTATTTTAGGGCATTGGGTAATATGGCCATGGGAAATTTAAGCAAGACAATAGTCCCAGTGGTTAAGATGTATATTTCTCTGTGCTTTAAATTATGTTCAACAACTGCCCTAAAATTACAGTAGATACCTCATTTGAATTTAGTGGAATGTCCAAGGATAACTAATTTGAGCCCCAGTATTAAGGCCATGAAGTTTCCCCATTGATATATCTCAGTGGATGTTAAATTCAGAACCTATGTTGTAGAGGCAAAAACCAATCAATTTTGTCTTTTTGTAGTATAATTTAATTTGGGTTTCCAATTGGGGCGATTTATGGAACTTTGTGTTCATTTTTTGTGTCTCTTATCCTATATTTAGGGTTTTTAAAATTCAGGGGTTTGTTTGTTTTTGCAGTTACTAAGTATAGATGAAGAAGGTCCTCTCTCCCTTGCTTATACTTATATGTATTCCCCCTTTGAGTTTCACATTAGTATCATCAGGGTTTTAGATCCTACCTCATACAATGGTTGAATTAATGACTTAGCTGTGCCACAGGGTACCATGGCCATTAGCCCTATAAATCCCAAGTACCAAGATCTTTTTTTGTGACAGAGGCATAGGTAGCAGCAGCAGCAGACATTTGGGTGGGTCCCAATGAGAAATCTGTCCTAGGATCATGGACATCAGCATGCCATGTTGTAAATGCTCATCCTACATATGAGTGAGCACCCAATGGGTCTGTACAGTGTACAGGTTATCTGTCTTTCTCCTGAGAGTTCTGCAGGAAGGGAACCAATATCAGAGTCAAAACCAATGGTCACAAAGTAAAAGTTGTTGCCATTATACTAGCATCAGTCATGGCTTATGGCTTGTGGCTTGATTCCATGGCTGGAATTAAGAAAAACCATTGAATGTAAGACATACACAAGAGCACAAAACCCAGGAACCCCCAAAGAGGGCCCCAATCCTCTTTGGCTGTCCTTAAATGCCAATTATCAAAGCTTTCAACTTAGGTTTACTCAGACTCAGCAAATGTAGTATGAAGAAGCACGGTTCTAGGCACAAACCTTCCAGGAGGCAGCAACATAGGAAGGAACATACCAGTCAGCAGGCAGCGTGTCATTTAGTGAGGCAAAGCAAGAGGTGGAGTCACCTAGATACCTTGCTCGCCGTACCAGTTGCTGTGGTCACTCCTCAAAGACAGAATGGAAGCATCCCCTCTTGCCCAAAATATGGTTCAGATGTCATAACTAATAATGCCACACATATACCAAGAGAAAATTTATAACACAATGAAGCCTTCTGGGACGAGCAGAGGAGGTTCTCAGGTAGGTCCAATAGATGGTTTGACAGCAGAGTGGGGCAAATGGCTTGGGGTTTACGGTGAAGTTAGGGGCTATGTGTCAGTTAAGAGTTCTCTCCTGTGGACCATATTTGCATCATGATTTGAACCTCCTATTACCTCTAAAAGAGGGAGCACCCAGGCTTTCTTTTTTTTTAATTTTTTAAAAAGTTTATTCATTTTTTGAGAGAGACAGAGAGACAGAGCATGAGTGGGGAAGGGGCAACAAGAGATGGAGACACAGAATCCAAATCAGGCTCCAGGCTCTGAACTGTCAGCACAGAGCATGACATGGGGCTTGAACTGACAAAATACAAGATCATGACCTGAACTGAGTGCAGCTGGACACTTAACCAGGTGAGCCACCCAGGCACCCCTCACCCAGTCTTTCTTTAGAAAAAAACATTTTTTAATGTTTATTCATTCTTGAGAGACAGAGAGAGACAGAGTATGAGTGAGAGAGAGGCAGAGAAAGAGAGGGAGACACAGAATCCGAAGCAGGCTCCAGGCTCTGAGCTGTCAGCACAGAGCCTGATGCGGGACTTGAACCCAAAAACTGTGAGATCATGACCTGAGTCAAAGCCAGACACTCAACTGAATGAGTCACCCAGGCACCCCATCACTAGGCTTTTGTATCAGCTTTCCCAGATGAGTGGCAGAAGGAGATGGACAAGTGATGAGACTCAAAAAGGAACAGCAGTCAAACATTAAATATGGAACCAGTCTATTATATATAGAATTAACTAACTGTCATTCAAGAATGGGGGGTAAAGTAAAATATTCTTTATCAAAAACCTGAGTTTATCCTAACTAGGATCTCAGTGAGGTACTGATGACTAAAGAACATATTTCCAGTCAAAGAAACATGAACTCAGTAGGAGTATCTGAGATGTAAGACGGAGTGGTGAGCAAAGACAAGGTAATGTTCTCTGGTAGAATCTATGATGAGGCCCAGGCTGACGTTGCTTAAACTCATAAACTTATCTGGTTACATTCGCAGAGCACCATGTTAGTGGCTGACATGGTGGCAACGTGCGAGGTAAAGAATGTCCCAGACCTCATAGGATTTTACATTCTCATGGAGCAAGGAACTCTGTGTGCACACAAACTAGCAGTTCCTGCTACTTCTGCAAATTCTTGTGGTCTCAACACCACATTCTGTTGGCTTCTGTTCTTTGATTTTACAGGCTGTTCACCTCAGGTGCAAGTACACATCTATTGCTCTGCTACTTCCCACAAAAGAAAATGTGCGGGGTATTATAGTCACAGAGCCTGAGGCTTTTACCCCGAATCAGAAAGGGGAGGAGCGAATGGGTGGCTCAGTCGGTTAAGCGTCCAACTTCAGCTCATGATCTCACAGTATGTGAGTTCGAGCCCCACGTGGGGTTCTGTACTGACAGCTCAGAGCCTGGAGCCTGCTTCAGATCCTGTGTCTCTCTCCCGTTCTATCCCTCCTCATGCTCATGCTCTGTCTCTCTCTCTCTCAAAAACAAATAAAAATTAAAAAAAAAAAAGAAAGAAAGGGGAGAGGGCACCTCAGGTCCTGAAACATTACCCAAATACCTTAAGCCGACATTCAAGACTCTATAACATTTTGAAGCTGCTGGCACAGCTACAGATCAACAGTACCTTCCTGATAATGCTATTTAAAATTAAGTATTCCTTCTTTGTTCTCTCAAACAGCTTTTTTCTACCTCTTTTTTTGCCTTTATTCCAATCTGCTTCTATTATTCTTCATTATATCCTTGGTGAGCCACTGTGTCATAATCCTAAGAACATGATGCCCGAGTTTAGAAGATCCGTGCTTGATTCTCAGATTGCCTCTTGATTGCTTGTACAATTTTAGGCAGGGTCACTTAATTTTTCTGAGCTTCAGATTCCTAATCTACAAAGTGGGAATACTAATAGTACTTAATCATATAGTATATGGAGGATTGAACGTTTTACAGCCTACCATGTGTTTTGCTTAAAACGTGGCACAAATGACAAAAAATAATGTTAGCAAAAATTATTGACCTGTTTCCCCCACTGAAAGTTAAGCCTTTGAAAGTGAGAGACTGAGTCACAATCTGCTTGATAAATACGCATCACTGGGCACTGTGACATACGTAAAGTAATACACACACACACACACACACACACACACACACATATGGCTCAGTAAAATTAACATTTATTCTTAAATTCATTAAGTTCAATTTCATATTTAATCCTCCATTAGATTTATGCTTCTCTCTGCTTCACATCCTTCTTTGTTTTATCCCAATATTTTTAAAATCTCTTTTAGTTTCTTTACCTTTTTGTCTTCTCAGTCTCAATAGTCATGGAAGTCCCAGGAGATAGGTGAGAAAAATAAGATTAAGAAAACCCTTTTCATGAGGCAAAGCAGTCACGGAATATACATGAAGTTTAATATCAGAACCGCACTGGGATAAGGATGTCTGGGCATCCACTCTGAACTCCGCACCATGTAATCACAGCAGCAGGCCCGGCCACCAGGTCGCCTGCAGTGGGCCGTGGGGGCGGTGTCATGGCGCAAAGGTAGTGAACTGCTGTAACGGCTCGGGTCAGCTTTGCACCCCTGTGTGTGGCTGCCTTCCCAGGGTCTGGCAAAGGTATCGGGAAGTTCTGTCTCCGTGCTGATTTCTGGAGTATAAAACTTCAAACTCCATCACCGTGGCTGCCATTAACTGATGAAATCAATTAAGCGAGCAGCACTACCTGCTGAAAACTGACCTAGCAAAGACACTGAGGAAGGGACGGCCGTGGAGGAGAGATCAAACAAAGAGACACTGGACTGGGTTTTCTTCAGGCTGTGTTTTTAGAAACCTAAGTTCCATCCGTTCTTTCACTGCTTTGAGCAAGTGCTTCCCCAGCTACTCGAAACAGCCCCCTGCTTGGCCTCATTCCTTAACCTCACTAAGTTATTACAGTTAATACTGTGGTTAATGGTTTCTGGAAAGACGTTATCTATCAGCATCTGAGTGTACACATTTTGGCCTAAATATTGAGAAATCATAGGTATGTAATGCAAAGCCTGGGTGTGCCTGCCTGTAGAAAGTAGCTTATTAGGATTAATCTTTTACAGAGTGACTAATGCACAGGGAATGAGGCCCCTTTCTCTCTGACTTGCAGACATTTCGTCCAAGCTTTTAAAAAGGTCTCTTTGGAATGCGGCTGGTCGCTGTTGAAAACCCTGCTCAAAGATAGGGAACGTAAAAACCTTGCCTTCTTTTTTTTTAACTTTTGTATACTCTAGCAAGTTCTTGAAACTCAAATGGCAGAATAAGCAGAAGACTGACTGCCAAAACGCATGCCCAGTTGGGGAAAATTGTGGGGGGGAATCATCCAGCATACTTCAAGAGCTGCAAGTGCAGCCTGGTAGAACTCTGTATTACCTTCTGTTCGGATTCCTGGGCTCTGCCAGACTTTTGTTTGAAAAAGCATCTTTATGAAGCAGTACATTTGTTACGTTGTATCTGAGAATACTTTTCTTTCACCTTGGTTCCTGCTTTTAACTTAAGTGCACTGACTTGCTCTCTTGAACTGCTCTTACACGAGAGACCAAAAGCACACAAGGCTGGTGGCATTCTGCTGAGGATACCAGGCTGACCTTATTACCGGGGATATTTTTTCCGCTAAAATTAGTGCAAGACAATAAGAGATTTTGTACACGTGCTGTAGTCAGCTAATAAAAGTCAAATTCTTTTCCAGGGGAATGCAATTGTTACTCCTTGTAAAAAGAAGGGGGAAGGGGGAGGGATTGCTATTTTATCAATAAAAGCATACAGAGCTAAATACCTACACAAAGAAATTTTCAGTATAATTTATGGCATTTCATCACGTTGAACTGCATTCCAAGTAATTCACCCTGGCAGTTTTACTCTCAAAATGGAAATCTTTATATTTTCCTTGCCTTCATCAAATGAAATGAGTTTGTGTTCAACTGTAGTCCATATACTTGATAATTTGTCTGACTGGGTAAGGTTATTAGCAATTTAAGAAATAAACCCATTTGGATTTTCAGAGAGACTTAACAGAAATAGGAGATTGCTATGATGATCTCTTAAAAATTACAATGTAACACACAACAGTGAGATTTAAGTAACAAGATTTTCCATACAGCAATAACACCAAGGAAATTCAAACTCAAATTCCCTCCATTAATTTCCAGGGATTAAGTGGTTGGTATTGAAGTCAATCAAAGATATATTTTACAAAGCAGAGAGGCCATTCAGTTCAGAAAAGCAGACCAAATGCATACTACCTTTAGAGCTTCCAGGGTTAAAATGCACTCAGATCAACTGAGTGGAAGACGTTGTAAGATTCTCCAGTCTGGTCACAATGGAGCAGAAGGAGGTGGTCACAGCTAGAGGATCCTGAAGGTCTCAACTGATAAAATATGAGGCCTAAAAGGGCACTTAAAGATCTTTTAGCTCAGCCTCATAGTTTTATAAAGGAGGAAGTTGAAGCTTGAAGAGATTAAATGACACGGCAAACACCACTCACTGGATCTGTAAGGGTAGGGGTTCACCGTCCTGCCTTTCAGATAGAGATCTTTTAACTCTCCCATCAAATTCTTTCAGAAGTTAATGATTTTTTAAAAAATTCTATTTAGATTCCTTTTGATTTTGTGTTTTATAATGAGGATGCCAACTCTTGGGTAAAATACTGATACAGAGATTTTTCAAAATTGTTACTTATTTTTAAGTTCTGTTTAGCATCTTGTGACGTTACAGAAAAATGCAGATAGCGCTTTACATTTAGATTCACCTTTTCAATTTACAGAACACTTGAATATCTAAGACTTGCTAATGATATAAGCTACTTACTGCTTAATCAAATGAGGATGAACAAGGTTAAATGAATTTGCCATGGTCACAAAGTCAGAATTTGAACCCAGCACTTTTTGTTGTTTATACCACATAAGCTATGGGTGGGTAACTAAGGTATAGGGTCAACTCATTAGGTTTGCACTGGGGAGAAATTGAACTATTCATTTGCAATCTTTCTGTCAGAGCTTCCTTCATTTGGTGGCCAAGAGATGAGATTTAGACCCAAACAGAAATCCTACCTTTACCTTATACTAGTTTGAGGACATTGGTTAAGCGATCTCTTTAAGGCACGATGTCTATTTAACAGTTATAATAATAACCATAGATTTTTCTATAACTATTAAGTGGCAAGAAAGAGAAAGAGGGAGAGAGTTATGTTTCTATGAATTTCAGTAAGCACTACTGGTAATTATCTTTTATATTTCTCACAATGCAGGCCCCTTAAGAGAGAAGATATGTGTTTGGTCTTTAATATGGAACATCTACAATGACAAGATATATGCAGCTGTATATCCCCAGAACCCAGTATTTCTAGAAAAGAATAGATGTCCAGTAAACTGTTGTTTTTTGTTATTGTAGCACTTAATTTTGACACTGAAGTTAAACCTACCCTGGCTTGACTGACTGGTTGGCTTCTTATTTCTTTATTTAAGTATGAAATGAGAAGTGTGAATTTTTGATTCTGTCTTAAGGTCTCGGTTCTCACATGCCTCTCATGTGGTAAGCGTTTGCTCTGTTGCTGTTTCTCTGGTGTTTAAAGTGATAGCATGTAAGGCTTGTAGCCACAGTCTCTAGCTACTTGTCTGGCGAGAGAACTATATTATCTGATGCTCAACCAAAGAAACTATCTAGTCCAATGGTGGAGGAAAATTAGCTATGTGGCACCTACTGATAAATTGTACTATACTTACTATACTTTTTAAAATTTAAGGATACTGATGATACACAATTTTTAATTTATGCACTAGCTTTAACTACCTCAGAAGATCCATCTTGACCAAAATGTTTTTTGTTTATTTTGCATCAATTTATTTGCAAGTCAGATTGAAGATGACACAAAAAATATATACACAAATATATATGTATGTATATTTTGTATGACAAGTGACTGATGAAGAGAAAGCTCAGGCTTAGTTTACAGATGTTTCTGCAGGATATTCATGTACCATCCAAAAGTGACCAGCTGCAATGTGATACTCCCCTTCTTGGGACATCCTTGAAGGACAGTGGTATGGGGAAATCCTTCCAGAGGACAGAACTTCAAGCAGGACACCCAGATGCACTAGATGGCAAATGACACGAGGTAGGAGTCTGTATAGCTTCATAGGTGGTAGCCGATGGTTTGCCTGGATAGTTAGGGACTTGGAAGGAATATGACTGGAAAATTGGCAACAAAGAAATTTGGAAAAGAGATATGTGGATAAACACTTCTGAATCAACAAAAAATATGTGATGATATTTGTGTCACATGTGAATAATCACCAACGGGTTACTTTGGCAGAAGGGTTTTAATAAGCAAGAGCATGGGATGAACTTTCCTGTGGATATCAACAGCTTCTTTTCCCCAGCCACCCCTGTTATTGCCCAAGGGGCTCATGGACCGTGTGGCCATGGTGGAAGGGCCGGAGCGCTCAGCACTATAGACTTCCATTTACCAACATGGCATCAGGTATTGCTGAATGCCCAATATGCCAGCATCAGAGACCAACACAGAGCCCCCTGATATGGTATCATTCTCTAGAGTGACCAGCCAGCTACCTGGTGGATTGCACTGGGCTGATTTTATCAGGGGAGAAGCAATGCTTTGTTCTTACTGGAGTGAACACTTATCCTGAGTATGGATTTGCTTTCCCTGTGCACGATGCTTCTCTCACAAGTACCATCCATGGATGTCCAGAACGCTTTACCCACTGTCATGGTATTCCACACAGCAGTGCTTCTGATCAAAAAACTAACTTCACAGTGAAGTTGAAGAAGGGAATTCTAGGCAGGACAGGAGGAAAAGGCTATGCAAAGATTAAGAGCATATATACAAGCAGAGAGGCAGGAAAGGCCAGGCAGGGTATATTTGGTGATTGTCAAATACTAAGCCTTTGTGGGGGGGGGGTGTCGGTGAGGGGACTGTGTCCATCCTCCAGTTTGGTAGCCGGTGGCAGGGTGGAAGAAAAACACACTCCATACTAAGGCAAGTAGATTTTATTAAGTGGGCCCTGGACATGCACTAAAAGTTCTAAAGTCAGAGGATGCAAACATCAGACTTAGATTGAAAACATTCAACTCTAGCAGAAGCAGAAATGGAGTCAAGTACCGTTCGTATCTTTCAGGTCCTAAAAGCCTGAGGGTGAAACTAGGTTTGCAGTAACAGTCACAAGGTGTTATTTTCCTGACTATTCACAGACCCCTCCCACTAATTTTCCCCCCCTAAATAGATCTGAGATTTCTCAAAGGTGTCTCCTACAAGGCCAAGTTCCTTTGGTTATTTTGTGATAGTCACTCTTCTTCCCTGATTAAGTGTGTAGGACCTGGAGCAAGACTTCCTGGAACTAAGTCCTGCCTCCTCCATTCACTAGCTAAGTGAATGCAGTCAGGTTATAAGGAATAAATAAGTTCGTATATGTAAAGTACTTAGGACAGTGCCTAGAACACAGTAAATGCTTGTATAACAGTTGTTATTCCTATTAGAAAAGTGTTTTTCATACTGTGAATCAGAATACATTATTGGTCCATAAATCAATTTGGTAGGACTAACCAGCATATTTTTTTTAAATCAAGGAATATAGGATACAATATAATAGAAAATATCAGTTGAATATAGAAAACATCAGAGTGCATGTTTGGCATGAGTGTATGGCAAGGGTCAACATCCTTTCATGAAGGATGCATATGCATGTGTGTGTACCCGGCTGGGATAGAAAACACATTTCTCACTGCATTTAATGATAAGAAAAGCAGATGTGTTATTTTTACTGCTTTATCCATAACCCCTAGTTCTTGGAATATAGCAGAAACTCATAAATATTGGTTGGGATCAGTGAATGGATGCATGAGAACACTGGCTTTCTGTGGTCATGTTCTCTGGGGTTGTCAATGTCCAAAGGAGCTGTTTGGTTGCTAATGCACAGTCAAGGGGCAAAGGCTCCTGTTTCTGTAACTGCCCACTGGCACCTACACCAAGGTCACTGATGGACCTGAGGTCCCTACCCAGGACATGTCTTCCCCTGGCCACAGAAAGTGTTGAAATCAGTGTTGCCAAGGGCTACCCTTCCAATGTTCTGTTGAGACTGAGGTGAAATTAACTTTTGTCTTTCACCTTAGAGCTTCCTGAGCTCCAGACGAAAGTCTGTGAGGCTGGCAGTAGGACAATGACTGCAGATATGCTGTTATCTTCAGAATCTTCTCTTCCCTAGGACACTAGTCCATCTTTCTTGACAAAACTCTCTTCTTTGTTTCTATCTTCCTTGAATCTTTATTTATTGTTTTTTTGGAAGTACTAAACCTACCATAATAATAGAGCCCTGTAAGCAGCCTTGTCTACCTCGATCTATTTCAACACGCCTGTATCCTGTGGTGGACACAGTTGATCTCACACCATTTTCAGGGCCTTTCGCAACATTCTTGGCAAGATATGACAAGGGCCTAAAACAAGTCAATGGCAGTGTTCATTGAGACATAGTAACATTAACCCAGGGAATTTAGGACACTGTGCATCCATTCAAGGATAATCTTCAAAACATGCAACAACCAGTTTGGAAAGAACACTGACCAACGAGGTTGATGCCACAATCAGAAAGGACTCCAGACATAAACAACACTGTAGCTGTGAGCGATTGTACACTGGCTGAATCTCAGCTTTAACTTCCATGATTGTTTTGGGTTATGTTTTCAGAAGTTCAAGTTAACAGATTTCAAAAGCATGAGGTTAGAGGACAAAAGAAAAGTTGGATTATTAAACTACCCTGGCAGAGGGCAGGTAGCTGATGGAATGATTAGTGGTTGTGTTACTATGAACTGGATCTAAATGAATTGGTAGCTGTTTTTAATGATCACAGCTTAAGAACCTTCAGAGAACTACCCTTGAGAATTTACCAGAAAGAAATTGCAAATATCATATACAGTTTTCCAAAGCATACAAAACCATAGAGTGCACAGACATCTCACCTCTCTGCCTTTCCTGTGGTGTTAGAGAAGACAACACATTTTACAATTCATGAAATTAGAACATCATTCTTAAGTTGATGATAAGCCTGGTAACTGTTCATTCTGACTTGGCCCAGAAATGCCCGGTAACATTTTGCAGTGCTAGACCTTTCAAACCGAAAGATTAATTTTGATATAAAAAAAAAATAAGTTGCATTCCTATTGCATTTGATTTTTGAGACAGTAAAACTCTTGATTATTTGAGGCTCTAACACTTTTTTTTTTAATTCACTAACCTTGCAATTTTTATCGGGAGTACAGAGAACAAATAACTAACCTGATCAATGCCAACATCTCCTTTCAGATTCTCTTATGTATTAAAACATAACTTTAACATTTACATTGGTTGGAGTTGTATGCTTTTCATTTTGTCTCTGAGTTAAACATTAGCTATTTTTACCCTACCCTGTTCTGTTATCACATACAGATACAAATTATACTTGTTTGTTGACAGAGAGGGAAAGGAAAAAAAAGTTAATGACAGAAAGCAATTGGTAGGTGTTTTGAGAGCCCAGAGAGGAAACAGGAATGTTGTTTACAATCTTTCTGTCTCTTATCTACGTCCTCCCTAATATTCTTTCTCCTAGATTCTTTAACACGTTTTTTTTTTTTTTAATGTCCACTTCCTCTTTGTTCCTCATGAAAGAGATGTGGGATGGGGATTCTGACTCGGTTAGGCATGCTCTGACAAGAATGCTCGCTGCTACACATAAAGCACAAACCTGTTAAGGATTTCACCTTTTAAGAAATGACAGAATAATTACAGGACAACATGTCCTTCATGAGTAAAAACAACTAAACTAAAGTGCTTTCAAGGCTGGCGTGGCCTACTTCTCTCCTGCAAGCTGCATAAATCATCAGCGGTGAGGGGACTGTTTCACGGCACGTGGCACGCGTGTGCGCGTGGCGTGTGCGCGAGCGTGCGTGGACACCTCATGGGTTAATGCGCTCGGTTTCAGGTTAGTTGAAACTCTGATAATAACCCCCCAATACATTTTACGTCCATCTCTCTCCCCCTTAATCTTTAAACCTCAGGCTGCTTTAAGGGGAAAATTTAATCCATATATGTACGCCTCATTTTCATTTAAATCGTCAAAAAGTTGTTTTAGAAGAGTTCTTTGATGTCCTAGACTCCCTTGAGCTTTTTCTTAGCCTATTTTCTTAAAAACAGGAATTAGCATTTTCCCAGGTATGGAGGGGCTCTAATTCTCTTTCTCCCCAAACACAACCCCCACCCTCCCCATCCCAGGTCTCCATTGGAAAGAAAGAAAAAAAAAAATGTTTGGAGTTACTGAAAGAGGACAGAAAACAGCTTATCTGAGGATCGAAAGCATTTACAAATAAGAACTCTTAATGTAGGGCCCCACATTGAGGTTAATAATTAACATTTCTGCTCTTTCGGGACTTCATTCTATCCAGAGGACCTGCCTGGGGAGGTACTCCATCTCCCCACACCTGACTGGTGCCTGCCTTCTGGAGAATCAGAGATGTGGATCTTAATGCAAGAGGCAGTTTTTTCTGCCTTATCATATTTTTGATAGACCTACAGGTATGCCCATGTTGAAACCCATATTTTTTGCCTTCCGGGTGGTACTTTACTTCTTTGCTTTGCACCTAATGTGTATCATTTTATTCTGGTTTTCACATTCAGGACAGACTTCTTAATCATTTTTAGATACACAAAAGTAGGCATATTCCATTTTACTCTGCACAGTATTATCCAAAGAGTAATCTATGTTTGGCTAAAACTCAAGGGTTCCCACAGTGAAGTCCTAACTTTAATCAGTGGAGAAATCTCAGAAAATTGTTTAGAAGAAATGCACAGTTAGAGAAAGAGAGCAAATGTGATAGTCCCATATTTCTCACTTTCTGAAGACTTTCAAAATAAGGGAGTTCTATTTCAAATATACTTTCTTTTTCCTCAACACTGTTGAAGCTTCCCATTTCAGATTAAATTCAATTAATATCAGAGGGGGTGAATCTGTGATAGGGGCCTCTGGGAATCATTGTAAAGAAACCCACTATCATCATACACCAAGTGGCAAATCATTTTGGAATGGGGATGTAGGATTCCAGTTTGGGACGTTCGGAATCAGTGGACTGTTTCTGTATTGTTTTTGAATGCAAGGCTGGTCGTGTCACCCCATTTAAAGCCTTCAGGGGTTGCTCACTGCATCCAGAATAAGGAACAAAATTCGCATTAAGAAGTCAGCCGAGATCTACAGGATGTCATTGTCGTCACTGTCTCTGCTCCATCTCCATGCGTGCCCGTCAGAGCCTTAGAAGACCCCCTCTTCTATACTGGGTATGCTCGCAATCTCTGTGCCTTTGTGGATGCTGATGCCTATCTTAGGAGTGTTCTCCTGCTTTTTATGCCTGCTGGGATTTTCTGGCATTCAAGGCCTACCTCAAAAGATACCTTCTCTGTGTAGCTTCCCGTAAGTCTTTCAGGCAAGTTTATTCTGATCTCTCTACCTTGTGGTCTTCCCCATAACAGTGTCAGCCTTTGGAGGGAGGCACTGTACAGCGTTCATTATTCTATCAGCAGCACATTGCATGGTACCTGGCAGAGTGACCGTCTGGGGATAGCGATCTGCACATCCTCAACTGCCACCAAGAGGAAGTCAGTGAGGCTGGGCTGCAGGCCCCACAGCCCTACTTCAAACAGAGCAGACTTTTTTTTTTTTATTGTTTTTTATTTAGTTTTTGAGAGACAGAGACAGAGAGCAAGCTGGGGAGGGGCAGAGAGCAGGAAATACCAAATCAGAAGTAGGCTCCAGGCTCTGAACTGTTAGCACAGAGCCCAATGAAGAGCTCAAACTCATGAACCATGAGATCATGACCTGAACTGAAGTCGGATTCTTTACTGACTGAGCCATCCAGGTGCCCCTAGAGCAGCCTCGCTTTTATCTGTTCACATTCTGGACTTCAACAGCAGCACAAGTTAGCCTCTTATTATATATGTATTAAATGGTTGGATAGACAAACGGATGGATGGTTGAGTAATTAGAATGCAAAATCTTAGAATTCAGTCCAATTTGACAAATCACAAATATTTACTAATCATTTATATACAGTGTTCCAGTGGTAGATCCAACGAGATCTAGAAAGAAGTAAATAATTCAATGTCCACTTGAAGAAATTTGGGATTGGATAGTGAATTTGGGCTTTATTGCACAAATAAATAAATAGATAGATAGATAGATAGATAAATTAAATAAATAAATAAAAGGAATTCCAGAGTCAAACAATAATGTAAGCCCCATGGTGGCTTTTGAGGCCAAAGCTTCAAATGCAGCTCCAAAATGAATTGGGCCTAGTGGTGTTTTTGAAAATGCCTTAAATATTATCGTATTTTAAAGTTGCCATATACTTTTCCGTATATAACCTTCTCTAAAACTCACCACTGCTATGCCTTGAAAGTATTCTTATGCGTGCTTTAAAGACACATGAGAGAAAATAATCACACCGACAGCAATAAATAGGTAACTTAAGTGACCAGCCCTATTTTCATGGCTAGGCAGCAGCAGAACCGAGAAAGAAGAATCCAGGTCTTCACCAGGGGCAGGTCCAGGTTTTGTGGAGCCTAAAGCATATGTAGTTAGGGGAAGCATCTTCAAAAAAAGAAAGACAGCATTACAAATACAAAATTAGAAGGTAAATAGTTGTTTAGAATGAGAAACAAATCACAGCATTATATTTTTTTGTTAATTGCATGACACACAATAATGGTGCTTTTTTCTCTATGATTTTTAGCTACATATTCTGTTCAGACTTCTGGCCCTGGGGTTTATCCTGTCTCCATCTATCAGGATCAAAATTATGGTAACCAGCCAGCTTGGTGTAGTGAAAAACAGTCACTAGGGCTGTGTAAAAACTGGCCTCTCTTTAAGCCGTGTGCAAGTTTAGAACACCCTACACCATTCATTTATGACCTCATTTACTGCCTCCCTTAAGGGCAAGTCATTGTTTAAAACATGTTTATAACCAAAAAAAGCTTTTGTTTGGAGTCATTAAATGGACCTTGAGATCATAGGAAGCCTGTGGTGCTGGGATGGGAGGTGGGTGTCTTCTTTTTCAGAACCACGTCACTCCTGAATCAACGTTCACCAAAGTATTTTCTCTTTAATATAACTTATTATTTTCTGGTCAGCTCTAAACACAGTACATGGCAGGCAGACAGCACGTGAACCATATTTGGTAAGTAAAGGAAGGAATCAATTACAAGGCACTGTTTTATGTTAGAGAATATCATCCAGAGCCATGATACTGAAGCACCTAGTCCTGTGGTCTGGAGAGAACATTTGGAAGAGGATTCCGTAGGAGACAGTGGCTGGAAAGTGGCATCCAACCATCATCTAAGAAGTAGAACAGAAAACAGAAGCAGAGGGGAGGTAACAGGGTCAGTCAGTAAATGAACAGGAACTTCTGGGACTTTTATGCCATTCTCTTAGCCATACCATAGCAAAATTCTTCTTTTTGTGGCATGGAGTACTTGATAAGTCAGACAGTATTTCTGTTGGTTTCACAATAAACTTCTGTGGATCTTATAAGAACTGCCCTGGTTCACTTTTGTGCCCCCATTTCAGCGTCCAGCTCTCGTGCCTGTTTGTCCCCTGGTGACCTGTTGCATCAGCCCTGACGCGTTGGTGATGTTGCTAACAGCCCCGTACACATCTTCTCCCTCACTACCCAAAACACAAAAAGGCATTCCACAGGAGTCAAGGCAGACGAGCTGTCTCCCCTCTCACCGTTGGTGCTCAATGCAGTCACGCACGTCCAGTTCTTTGTGCCAGCACAGTGCTCTCACTCAGCGAATGTACACAACAGTGTCTCCTGCTGACTCTAGTCATCACTTCCCAAATCACTCCCCATGGAGCAACATGGGTTCTAGTGCCTCTGTAGTTTGTCGAGGTTTGGACTTCCATTTATCTTTTTTTTTCCCCCCATCCATGTAACTGTATGTCTTCTCAGGCTCCAGATGAGGAGCACCTCTTGATGCGCTACCTTCAGCTTTCCCTTCTGTGGAGCTCAGTCCCTAACCTGGCTACATATATCAAGGCTTTTTGATCTTGGTTACCCTCTTGTGCATTTCTTTTATTTGTCTCCAATATATATTTCCTGTAATATGATATTTGTGTGAGAGCCTAACCATAGGGTTGATATGCTCTGACCTTTGGTGTTCAAATCATTTCTGAAATCTGTTGTGTGCCCTTTTCACTTTCAGTTTCTCATCATTACTTTCTTCCATTATTTTGCTTCATTCACGTCTGCATTTGCTTACTGCACACCCAAATATGTCAGACATTTCAATGACAAAAGAAAAAATACACAGACACACCATCATCTTCTTTTCTAAGTTATCATAGGTTGTGATCCCTAAACAAACTCCAGGGTCCTCTGCAGAAGATAGTTATTAAATAGAACAATCAAATACAGTAGAAACTCAATGAACTTCTCAATGAACTAGGCTAGGCTGAACATAAGGAGATAAAGGGCATTGATAAGATCTTTTTTGGGCATTTTTCATGCAGTGCTTTTTATCATTTACCTCCCTAATCTTTCCCTAAACAACTCTGGCCCTTCCGTTTTCAGATTCTAAAGTGCTTTGCAGAGCTTTATAACACTCTTCAGGGGCACCTGGGTGCTCAGTCGTTTAAGCGTCCAACTTCAGCTCAGGCCATGATCTCATGGTCAGTGAGTTCAAGCCCTGCATCAGGCTCTGTGCTGACAGGTCAGAGCTCGGAGCCTGCTTCGGATCTGTGTCTCCCTCTCTCTTTGCTCCTCCCCTGCTTGTTCTCTGCCTCTCAAGAATAAATAAATGTTAAAAAAATTTTTTTGAAAAAGAAATACTCTTCAGACTTTATAGTTTGGGGTTTATATTTATCTTTCCCCTAAAACTTTGGACTCCACTGGAGGGTAGAGAGTTTATCTACTGTTTACCATTGTATCCCCTTCTAGAAGATAGTAAGTGCTCAGTGCATGTTTTTTGAAGGAGTAACGAATGGACCTCACTTTATTCTTTTCATTGTTGTTGATCTTCAATATGGACATTTTCTGTATTTTATTTCTCTTGTTATAACTCATTTCCTCTTCTCTTTATTCTTAGGGTTGTGTAGCACTTTCTGACCTCCACCTTAGTTTTATCTTTTACATTCTTTTTCATCTTTTATTGACTTTCAACTTCAGAGTAATTATCATCATGTATTTTTCTCTATCATTGTCTACCAGTTCCTAGGTCTTTGGGAGCCTAGAATAGAATTAGGGGTGCCACTTTGAGAATAATAATTCTAACTTATAATGCAAAATTATAGATGAGTGCCTAGGTTGGAGGGTCAACCTCCCTTTGCCCACTCTTGTCAGTTTCTCTTAGAAATGGCACATGATACTGTATAACCAAGACACTGAGAATAATTCTGAAAGCAAAACAAATTTAATTTAAAGAATCATTGAACAGAATAAGGAGATAAACATGGTGTACAGGTAAAAGGGGCTATGAGGATAGATAAGCAGAAGCAGAAATGAGACAATAAATTTGAGAGTCAAGAATTTGGGAGCTAACATCAATAGTGCCCATGAAAATATATAGCATACTGATCAACAGCTTTTGATTTATAAAGGCATGGGTTTCATTCATTAGCTGTGTGACCTCAGGCTAATTACTTAACCCCTCTCTACTGCTGTTTGTTTGTAAAATATCATACAGGATCTCTGTACTGTTTAAGTTGGTTGATGCATGATATAGTGCTCAATAAATAGCAGTCATTAGAGTTATGGTTTGCTTGAACCATAAGAAAAAGCCTTTGTTCAGGAATTACAGAAGAATGAAACAAGAGTAAGAGGGGAAAAAACAGTAGTCACTAAACCAGTCTCTAGTTTCTTTGGATTGTTCTACCTTGCATACCACCTAGTCACCATTACCAGTCAGAAAGCGATGAAACCAGTAGAATTTCTAGCTCCTGAAGGCCTCGTTTCAATGAATGGAATGAAATGCTTGCATTCCAGGAGCTGACTATTGTCCCTGGCCATGCAAATGAGTGAACCACAGCATATCAGCTGGATATGAAACATGGGCGCATAGCACTTCTTCCTCAAAATTATGAGGTTCCCAGTGCCCGGGACATGGTGAGTTTGCTTTGGGGGCCCTTTACTATTGGGCACTTGGTTATTGATGCTCTGACTAAAAAGCTCAAGGAAAAGGCCAGCTTTGGTTCTATGGTTCCTCTCGGGAAGAATGGAGAAACTGGAGAGACCCATTTTTCTAAGCCAGTTTGCCTCCAAGCTACAGACTATATCATGTTGGTAAAATGATAAACACTGATGATTACCACCCACATTTGCATCTATATTCATAAAGCAGAATGTATTCTATGTAGCAACCCCAGTACCCTTGTTTATTATTTCTTTGTGCAACATGAAATAGGGGTTTGAACAAATAATCTTCCCCTCATGTTTAATCCTTAGGCTAGGCTCTTGTTTTCTGGCTTTTAGACATTCTTGAAATGTTCAAACAGCCTGCTAAACACTATTTCTCGTTCTTGAAATACAATATTTTGAACTCTATTATTCCACCTTCATCTGCTTCCCATGTAATCTCATAGCATGGAGTAATTTAAAAGAAATATTGTTCCTGTGTGGCTTTCTTATTCTAACTTAAGACCAAATTCTGGGCTATTGTGAAGTTTAGAAAAGCTGCTTCAAACATCTGAATACTTAGCTTACTCACCACATAGATTTTTTAACATTTCTTCAAGTACTAAACCGTAGGCAGCCCAGCCCATCCATTTCTCTAAACACTGGCTCCCCAACTCAGAGTTATTTTCAATGGCCAAGACAAAGTATGATTATAGGAAACATTTCTCCCTATTTTTCTCAAACCCTGGAGACTGGTCTTTTTTGGCTCAGCTCTGGAAACCAGTCTCAAGGATATCAGAGCAGACATGGGAAGTCTTCCAGGTAGAAAGCCCTCACCCCCGCACCTAGGGACAGCGTGTTCTGAAGCTCGCCCAGAATTAATTCTCTGAACTCTCCATGAGTAGTGTTGGCTTGGTGTCGAATTTCTGATGTGGACCCGCCAGGTATCTTTTCCTTCGGTCGTACTAAGTCCAGATTGTATAGGTCTTCTGCAAATTGGAGTAAAATGGCTGAGCCTATTTTACTACCTAGACCTACTTCAGAACAAAACTCATTTCATCATGTGGCAGGTTATGACAGTAGGCCAACAATGCTCATCTCCTCATTTACTATCACTATTGCTTAAGGAGGAGGGATTTCTTACAGGTTTCTTTTAAAGTTCCCATCTCTTCTGTTTCCTCTGTCTGTATTACCATCTATGAATCTTGAATTATGGCATGTCTTCAATATGTATCTGTCTTCAATGTGTATCTGCTTTTAATATATAACATTGAAAGTTACACATAGCCATAGGTGTCACTTATCTGATGATCAAAGAGTGAAGGGGATAAAAAGAAGCATAGCTTTGGCCAGACATGACAGGATGAAGCATTGTTAGGTTCCCTTGGTTTTTGAGGGTGGGACTCCTTTTTCAAACAGGGTAGAAGAAGCTGTCTTTAAAATGCATGGCCAGCCACCAAGGCACGACGGATGCCGTTTAAAAGGAGATTGTATCTCTGCAACAGCCAGTAAACTTTTTTTTTTGGAAAGAAGTGTTCATCGAGGACTTAGCATCAACTTTGTATGTAAATGCATACTAAAAATAAACCATGCATTATGGATGATAGGTACATGGCTCCGTCTCAAGGATTTTGCAGACTAGTTGGAAAGCAAGCCCCTTACCTACAAAACATTTCATCCAAGCGTCCATTTCCATTTCCAACCAATGTGTTGTGCTGAATTTTTTTCCCTACAAGAACCTCCAGACTAACTGTCGGGGTGACAGACACTCTGCCTTATCACTAGCTCCATGTAGACCAACATATGGAAAAGTAAAAAAAGGATCTGCAGCCCAAACAATGTGCTTCTGTTGCTTGTTTCTGAGTGTTCTGTTGGGCTGGTGCTCTAGCTGTCCCACTGATAATGTTTTCTGGTCTTAAAAAGTGATGAAACCAAACATAAGTTAGAAAAGTATCCAAGAGGAACAAAGGAAAATGTGGAAAACATCTGTGGTCTCAAATGATATGTTTTCATTTGATTTCATTGAAAATGTTTGCAGATCTACAATATTTGAAATGTATGGCTCTCTCTTGGATAATTTAACTTTCAATATAAGCAAGTTCCTCAGTAAAAAACTATAGAGGTATCAGTGGGTGACAAGTTAACACAAATTGACTGTTTTTGAGAATCCACTTTGAGCATTTTCGATATTTTGCACTATTGAGTCTCTTCCATGTCTTTTGGCATGATAGAGTCTCTTGTATGCTTTTTGTCTCTTTCTGCACATTTGGCCTCTTCCTCTACATTCAATATGTGGATGAGTCCTTTCGTATAGCTCTGGACCTCAACCAGGAACCCCCAGTTCTAGGAAAAGATCTTATCCTCCATCCCAATGTTTGGCTCTCCATCCTGAGCTTTGGGCCACATACTATGTGTTTTGCAGAGAGACCAGCATCCAGGAAAGGCTCCACCCTCAGACATTTGTTGAGAAAGGTGCGGAGGTTGATTGCTTCCATGCACACTTTTACTTTGGCGCTTTTAGGCCCCATCCTGGATGTTCAGCTGTTCGTGCCATCTGCAATACACTTTTTACCTACTCCGTTTAGGTAAATGGAGGTCCTTCAAAGAAATTTAGAGCCCATCCTTTGCCCCCACTGCCTGAGTACAATGGTACAGGCAAGAAAGGCACAGAGCACAGATGATCAGCTTTTGAGAAATCCAAGGGGGGCCAAGATGACAGCCTCTGACACAGGCAGGCATGGCAGAAGGGCATTAATTATCCATAACTACAGGCATTTCCATGTGCACACTTTCCACCTGCTGGGTCTAACTCTGTGACAGTCTGACTTTACCCACTTTAAAAGGTATCATCTTTATGTAAGTTCTTTGAGCACTTGCAATGTGAGAACATTATGGGAGATTCTGGGAACCAAAGAGAGAAAAGACAGATTTCCCAACCTCTAGAAACTCATAGTCTAGGTGAGAAAGAATTGAACAAAAAAGCCGAGATACAAGGGGCACTGTGTTTAGTGAATGTTGGAAATAATACAGACTGTAAGATTTTAGGAAAGGAAGTACTTTATTCTGGAGTGTGGCTCTACACAGATTTGAATGTCTTCGGATTGGTCCTTAAGTTCCTGTGGACAAGGACTTTGGTGCAATGCAATGGACTCTGGTGGGGTTAGGTATCCCTAAGCTAAAAACAAGAAGGTTTTTAAATAGGAGATTGTCTGCAAGTTAAAGTTGTATACCCTTTTCATGGAAGTAAGAAACTAGAATAGAGAGGTGGTCAACCCTATCTCAAACTGGGCTAGGTTGAGCTGCTAGGGAGCCATGTAGATGAAGCCGCTGAGGCCCTTGTTTGCACAGGAAAGCCTTGATAGATAAGAAAAAACACTGAGGCTGCAGGCTCCTGCTTTGAACTGTGCAGATGTGAGATGTGCAAAGAATGTTACAAGCCCCCTGCTTTGACACAGATAAGAGAAGCAGAGAGAAGATAGAGCCCTGGGTCGGAAGGCTGAGAGCCTTGAGAAAAGGCAATGCTAATGCATTTCAAGCAGTGAAGGCTTCTAGCAACCGGGATACGGGAGAGCTGGGACAGGAGGAATGCCGGGAAGAACTGTAGGTGGGGATATATAGTGGCAGAGCAAAAGCCAAGCGTCAAGATTCTCCTGGCCTTCTGAAAGAAACATTTTTGCCTGAAGACCTCATACCCATACAGAGGATGGACTTTCTAAGTCACCTTCTATGTCTCTGGCCATTTCCACCCTCGCTGCTGCCTAACAAATTCATAAGCCCATAGTGTCTGGTTGACTAGACTGATTCTTAATAAAATTCAATCGCACTGAAACTGAATTTCTAATTCCCAAGATAGTGACCCAGGGTTGACTCCACTCCTTCAGATTGTATAAAGGGACTCAGTGTCCCCAGAATCACACACATTTCCACGTGGACCCAGTGGCCAGTGCATGTTGGTGCTTTGTGTCTGCTGGGGAAAGCTGATGCCTCCTGGGAGATACAGATTTTCAAGCATTAAGTTTGCCTTGTTCTAGTCCAAGCATGATAGTGGAGACTTTAGTAAATTTTTAACTTGTCATTAAAAGTGCCTTTCATATTGGAAATTTCAAGGACAATAATAGGGGAACAGGAAGAAAAGGCAAGCATAATGATCATACAAATAAGCAATCATTCATTTTGAATACAAAAGGGAAATGCACCTTTTTGAGGGTGCTTCAAGAAATTTTTTTAAAAAGTGTATTTTTTCTGATAGACTGCTGTTAGGGATACCTTTAAACTTATCAGCCATAAGAATATTGCTTTGCCACTTTTTTCTTAAGAAGTAAAATGAATGAAGTTAGAAAATGTAAAACTTCCAATGTGTTTTCAATTGTAGATCATGGAGCTTTCGTCCCGAAATTTGGGGAAGATAACTTTTAATTACAGTAATAAGAACCACATGGGCAATGATTGATGTGAACCTGATGTGTCCTATTCCTTTATTAATCTTTTTAATTAGAGGCAAAAGAATATTTTATCTGCCGGGAAGGAGATGGGCTGGGCTGTGATGCCCTGCTGCACTTTGGAGCTAGAGAACCTGATTGCTCTCCAGGAGTCCCTGTTAACCTGGGGCCAGGAGGTGACAGACCCAAAGCTGGGAACACTTGTTTCCAGCTGGGAATGGCTTTTCTTATATGTCTTGCTGCAAATCATCTGCATGAACAACATTCTGCCCCTGCACCCCTTTCTGTTGGGTTGGTTTTTGCTGGCACTGTTAAACTAAGGAGTTAGGGAGAGAATTTAAATTGTTGCCACACCAGTGTTGGGAGTTCACATCCACCAGGAAAAGAAGGATGGGGAACTGAAATGGCATATGTCCGGGAGGCTACACAGGGAGCACAAGGTAGGATAGAATCATGGCAGAAGTGTACTTAGGCCACAGAAACAAAAATAATGAGGTCAGCATTAACTGGGATTGCTGGCTGATGACAGAATTGACAAAACAAAAACAAAACAGGGGTGGGAAAATTTTTTTAAAAATAGGTAAGTAATCAACAGTTATAAAGGATGATATAATACCCTCCTTGAGCAGGAAGGTCAATTAAAGTTCTTTGGGCTCTGTGCTATAGAATCATATATTCATTCAATAAATTTTATTGAGATCCTACCATGTTTCACACTGTACCAGGCCTTGGTGATGCTATTATTGGGAAGATGACCTAGAAGGTCATAATCTCAAGAATGATACAGGTACAAATGTGGATATGGAGATACAATAAAGGAATTATTGAATTGGCAGGTACTTAAGAGATCAGGGTACACCCTGACAGGGTGAGAAGCACATGAGATGACTCATCAAAGAAAAGGAATTTTCTAGGTATATTTGGAGAAAAGTTGTTTGTGTAGAAAGAATACCTACTCAAAGCAATAGGGCTACAAAGTGCCCTTTCCTGTTTAGAAAACTGTGTAGTTTGGCATCGGTCGGGGTCTGATGAAAGCTGCATAGTGAGGCTTGAGAGGCAGGAGGAGGCCACAGCAAAAAGGAACTTTGTTGTATGATGGGAACCCACCAATGGAGCTTATGTAAGGAGTCATTGGAGGGGCACCTGGGTGGCTCAGTCAGTTAAGCATCCAACTCCTGGTTTTGGTTCAGGTCATGATCTCCTGGTTCACGGGTTCGATCCCCAGGTCCATGCTTAAAGCTCAGAGCCTGAACCCTGCTTCAGATTCTGTGTCCCCTTCTGCTGCTTGCATTCTCTAAGTAAATAAACTTAAAAAAAATTTTTTAATAAAATTTTTTTATATAAGTCATTGGAGTATAGGGGTTAAGGTACAAGTTGTAGAATTAGAAAGACTCTGGATAGGAGATTCATCCTTCCCTAGGTGTCCACAGTGTGGCATGAATAACATGGGCCTATGTCTGAATAATCATTAACTCTGCTTACCACTCACCCCAAGCCTCTGTCGTCCTGTCTATAAGGAAGGAATAATACCTCCCTAAGAGTTTCAGTGAAGAGACAATGAAAGCACCTAATATGTGGTAGGTACTCAATAAATGTTACTTTCAGTTGCTTGTATAACTCCTGGTTCAATAGAAATTAGCTGCCAAGAACTCCAATTTAAAAAACATATATTATTTTCTCATAAGGCAGGGTGCTAGCCCCAACCAGTAAGAGTTTTAAGGGAAATTTAAATAGAAGTTCAATTCCAGATTTTCTAATGAACTTAAATGGTTCCCAAACAGCTAAATCTTTTATAGTTCACTTATCATATGTACTGCAGTCAAAATAGGTTAGCGTAATAAGTACTTTAAAGGAGAAAGAAGGCTTTGGGAGAGGAGTGAATTATTAGTAGCTCTACTGAGAGAAGAGTCTTCATACAAGATTTCAGATGATAACAGCATCTATTCAAATAGACACGATCCTACTTTTTCCTCTTCAAACCTAGTTTGAAACCATCTAGATCAGACATTCCTTACACAAGAGATATACATAGTACAAGGTGAAGGTAGTAAGAACAGCAGGGCACCGTGGGTTCACTGAGACTGAAGGCAGGTCCAGGCCAGATCAGGCGGATGCTGAGGAGGGAATAAAAGTGCTCCCATGCTGTATGGAAGACTTTAGAGG
Source organism: Suricata suricatta (assembly GCF_006229205.1). NCBI lineage: Eukaryota > Metazoa > Chordata > Mammalia > Carnivora > Herpestidae > Suricata > Suricata suricatta. Next base: position 70,215,902 of record NC_043707.1, read on the forward strand.
TGCAGGGACAACCTCCTACCTCCCACCCTGCAGTGAGTGGAGAGAAGGGGAAGAATTAGGGACTGGAAAATGGTTCTGTGGCCATTATCAATGCACATGTTTCCTGATACTGTTCTCTCTTGCCCTCTCATCCCCTGGTGCTGGTGTGTGTTACCAATTTTATGATCCAGTTCATGTTCTTGGACTTCGATCAGATGGGACGCAGAGCTAAAACAGATAAATTTTGGCTTTTCTTTTTCAAAAAACTAAAGAGCTTTTAAGTCAATGCTCCCAAACATGACCCGCCTTGGGTCTTTTTGTATTTGGCATGCTATTCTGTGCATGTGTGGGGGAGAGGACCCACCAAGGGTGTGTTCCAATCCCTTCAAATACATTATCGCCCACAGCAAATGTCAAAATTTCTTGGCTCGCTTCATGTCTATAATGACCTGTAGGAGTCAAACTGTGGAGCTCTGCAAGAGAAAGGAAATACAGCAAGAGGAAAACCAGCACAGGCCGCTCCATAGGGGAAGGGACCTATTATTAAATAGATAACACATGATTGGTTTCTTTTTAGTCCACTGTTGTCTTTAGTGGGATTTGTTGTCAATACACCCCCATGAGCTGAAAATTCTCCTTTCTTCCCTCCACTTCCCTTCCTCTCTCCCTCTTTCTTTCTCTTTCTTTCCCTCCTTCCCTCCTTCTCTCTCCCCCCCTCTCTTTCTTCTCTATCCCTCCCTCCTTTATTCCCTCCTTCCCCTTCCTTTCTCTCTCTTTCTCTCTTGCTCTCTTTCTCTCTCTTTCTATCTCCCTTCCTTCCTTTCTTATGTCCATCTATTCATCCTTCCTTCCTTCCTTCCTTCCTTCTTTCTCAAATAGGTATTGGTTTGCTTAATTAGGGTCCAGGGCTGAATGCCACCTCCCAGGGGTATCAGCAATGCCATTTGTAAAAAGTGCTTGTATGAAACATGTGAAATTATAAAGCAGCCTTCATAAAAACAACTACAGGCTCATTTGTGTTTTAGGGTTCTTGATGCACCCTTACTCTACTCCCTTAACAACTTTCTTCGCATACCCATCTTGTGCTTCTTAATTAAGCAAACCAACCTCTGTTTGTCCACACATACAGCAAGCATCACTTGTGGGCTCTTGTTAACCTGGCCATTGGAGTGGTAAAGATTCTGAAGATAGCATGTACTCAAAACTTGGATTTCACCCAACATTTTGTGTGTAAGTCCAGTTTTATGGGACCAAGGATAGAAATCTCTGGTTAGATCGTCTGATAATATTCTGATTTTTCATGCTTAAGTAAGAAAAGGTGGTGGCAGAGAAGCTTTGGAGTTTCTGAGGGACTTTTGACACCTGAATCATGCCACGTCAGATGCCATCTACTCATTCCAGGTCAGGCCAGCCTAGGCTGGTTACCAGGACAGCTGAGGGCATGGCTGGCTGTGACAGGCGCACTTGTTGGTTGCTTTCCTCCTCATCTGGCAATTTGACTTCTGCATTTCCTCCACAGACTCACTCCCCCCTCCCCCACTCTTCACCAGATACTGAACAGTTTCTTATTTGTTTGAGCTTTAAGCTTTAACTCTAGACCATTTAGGTTCTTTTGAGTTTTAGCCAACATAGAACTGCTCCAAGACTAACTTCATCTCTTAAAGATTACTGACTTGATGGAAATTTGGAAGCCTAAAGGGAACCGTGGAAAATGTTTTGACTTGTATTTTTCCAACTATTTTAGTTCTGCCAACTGAAGATCAGTGGGAAAGAAGATAAAAGGAAATCTCTGGTTAATTTAATCTCATTCAATTTATCAGTCCCCAAATCACATTAATTAATAACCGTGTTATTCAACAAACTTATTGAGCACTTTCTATAGGTTAAATAATGTGCCCAGAGTTAAGGATACAAAAATTGGTAAGATACAGTCACTGATAGATCAACGGATTTCGGCTGAGAATTTTGAATGTGCATTTTTACAATCAGGGGATTCTGATGTATGTAGTCTGTGGATCAAATTTTAGAAAACTCTGGTTAGCAAGGATTCAATTTTCCAAAACCTAACTTCATTTTCAAATACACGAAAGTAAAGAATGTTTAATGCCCTTTAATTATGATGTCTAGTTCTGTCTGCAACAGGGATTTTGAGCCCAGTTGGTGAAGGTTTCGGTAAACAAAGAGCATATGTTGACAACATCCTGATTTTTATCAATGACCACAAATCAATCATTTGCTAGTGAGAATTTTTCAGCTTAGCTCTCCTGGTACCACAGGTCTCTTCCTCTGTATGTTACCCATAAATGCCCTAATAGTTTTGCAAAATATTTTAAAATGGTGATAACCTAAATGTCAGCGGCAGAGGGAGGGGTGATGCTCTCATTTGCCTTAAGTGCCTCGACATTAGTGAAGGCAACAGATCTGAGCAGTTTATATTACTCTGCTCATGAGAAGCAGCAGCTTTCTCCATTCAGTCTTGGCATTGGTTTCTAATGTTCTTTCCTCTTGCCTGTAATTAGAGCGTTGATTTAAGTCCTAACGAAGTACTTAAAAAGGTACAGGACACTCTGGACTTGCTGAGGGAAAATAAAAGACTCTGCTTTTCAAAATGAATGTCTCTTGGACTGAACATGGAGAACCCCAGGACAGGGTTGTGAGCATGTCATAAGCAAAACACAGTCTACATTTTCAGATCTTGGAACAACTATTTGGTCAGGGTATCAGTTCAGCCCTATAACCTGCTCAGATAAAAACAGAATACTGGTAGTATATTCATGGGATATTATTTTTAGAGTATTACTATAGAACTCTATAATCACATAAGTACATATGATTAAACAAGAGGGCTTTGACATTTGAGAACCTAACAGTTAAGATTATAGCTTTTTATGAGCAGATGACCCAAAGGGTGAGGCATCCGATGTGCAGGGCTGATACTCAGCTAGTACCCATTGGTTTATCTCTACTGGCCGTTCACGGCTGACATCTTTTCTGATTGTCTGGGTGCCCATTTTGATCAGTTGATGGGCCCTCCTAGGCTTTACAAATTTTTGGTATTGTCCCTGTGATTTGTGATGTTATGAAGATGTATTCTTGAGTCCCACTTATTCTGAGTGAATGGCCCCAGCTGGAATAAACTCATCATGTCTGAAGGGGATGCTTACATTTTTCAGCTAGACTTCACAAAACAATATGCTTTATTGATGTCCAAAAAATAAGGGTTTTCAACACTATGAGATTATTAGGAATGTGAAGAATCTGCTAAATTGTAGTTCAAATCAGACAAACACAAGTGTCTACATATTTTGAAACCTGAGCAAACCATAATTATTTTCCATGTACTGTCCCACAAACTCAGGTTTAGAAAGAAACTCTGTTCACCTCCCTTTATTTAAAAACTGCAATTTCAGCACAACTTACTTGGCTAGCACTGGAAGTACCATGAAGACAGACATGGTCTCTGTTACCTAAATTTAGAACATGCATCTCTCACCACCACAAAAGTCTCATGATTGACACTGCTGGCACTTTACTTCTCTCAGGACTCATGTTTTCCAGACTCCTTATTTTTGTTCTCACCTTCTCAAAAATACTTTAATCTGACCATGGGCTTCTCCAGATTTATCAAGCAATTACTATGTTATAGGCATTATGTTAAGCATTTTAGAAGTATCATTTAATATGCCCGACCACACTATGAAAAAGGTACTCTTACCAAACCCATTTTGCAGATTGGTAAATTTAGTTCTACAGAACTTCAGTAACTCACTCAAGGTTACAAAATCAATAATGATAAAGCCTCTTTCAAATTCAGGCAGTCTTCCTTCAGAACTGGTAAAGATACGATTATTACCCAAATGGAATCAATGTTGAGTAGATAAACTTTAAATTTTAAGGACCTGAACCTTATATGTGCTACATGGCTTCTCTTATTTTCCTACAGAATTAGGACTAGCGTCACTGACTTTCCTGGTTAAAAAGGATCATAGAGCTCTCAGAGGGGAACCAAGAAAAAAATCTTCAGCAGTATCTCTCAGGGTCATCACACTTGAGGCCACATTAGGGTATGTATTGTTCAGGGCTCTCTGGAGAAACAGAATCAATACTATACACACACACACACACACACATACACACACACACATATATATATTCAATATATATGATATATGCATATATTATATGTATATGATATATTCGTATATTAGAGAGGGAAGGGGAGAGAGAAAGAGAGAGAAAGAAACATATATTCAATATATATGATATATTCATATATTATTTGTATATGATATATTCATAGGTTAAAGAGGGAGAGGGGAGAAAGAAAGAAAGAGAAATATTTATTATAGGAATTGGTTTACACAATTATAGAGGTAGAGAAATCCTATAATCTACTCTCTGCAAGCTGGAGAATCAGAAAACCACATGATCTAATTATGTTCAAATTCCAAATTCTGGACAATCCAAGGCCAATGGCGTATGCCCTGGCCAGAGTCAGAAAAAACAAGAACCGGGAGGTTGATGTTGGAGGACAGGATAGGATGGATGTCTCTGCTCAAACAGAGAGAACAATTTGCCCTTCCTCCTCCTTTTTATTTTATTCATTCATTCATTTATTCAGGCCAGAAGGGGATTGGATGATGCCTACCCACATTGGTGAGAATGATCTTCTTTATTTATTACTGATAGAAATGCTAATCCAGGGACATCCTCACAGACACACCCAAAAATAATGATATACAAGCTATCTGGGCATCTCTTCACCCAGTCAAGTTAATATATAAAATTAACCATCGCTGAGTGTTTGTCACTTCCTGAGCCAGCCCATTTCACTCATGGAATTGACTTTATAGACCATTCTTCCTGAAAGAAGAAAAACAGTCCACACAGTCGGTTCCATGCATGAAATACTCCTTTTGGTAACTTCTACCCACTGGGGCTACTCCTGTCTTCTAGAGTGATCCAGAATAAGTCTACTCTATTTTGGTAGGCCATCTTTTATGTCTCTATCTCTGAATTTTCTCTTTTACAATCCATTTTTCAAAGATGTCAAGGATGCCTATGGTAAAATTTGTCCCACAGATGAGTTTTACTTTGCCTGAACAATATTGGCCTTCACAGAAGAGCTTTATTTTTTAATTAAAGTATAGCTAATATTTAAAAGTTGGTAAGTTGAATCCCCATCTCTTGTTGGTAATGATACTCTCTAAAGTATGTTACCTGTGTCCCTCGGTAGCATCGATCAGCCAAGTAGCCACTGCTCCATTACATGGGCAGTCTCCTCTGCTCTGGGCCCTCTCCATGATTCATCATCCTGCTTACACTTCTATTTTTCTTGAGACAAAAAATATTTCTTGGACCCATTTCTCTCTCAAAGGATAGATGGAAAAAGAAGGACTGATAAGTCTGCATTTTCAGAAAAATAAAAACAGGAATAATTCTTTAAGGAGGTGAAAATTGTTCTTTCTACCTGGCTTGCTTTGCTCACATTTATTATTTGCTTCTGAGTTCATGACCTGGGATTTAATTTCTTTTTTTTTCTTTCTTTCTTTCTTTTTTTTTTTTGCATAACATGTTTGCCAAACCTCTTACCATTGTTCTCACCCTCTCAAAAACATGTCTGTTCTGCTTCTCCAGATGTGTTTCAAACAACGTAAAAGGCATGTGTCATTGCCCTAAAATGCTATTTTGTGACTTAAACTTCTGCTTGTCTTTCCCCTGCTTCTCCAACTAGAATCTTTTGTCCACTTACCACATGCTAAATGTCAAGATTGAAAAAAAAAGTGGCATACATCCAGGTATTTTTTCTTTGAGGTTTATATAAAAGTGATATGGAGATGTATCTTTGAGATGTGGTCTGGTGAGGCCAGGTTAGGGTCAGGTCTTAAAAGACAAAATGCAGAATCTCCCTGTTGGCTTTCTCAACCAAAGTGTCAGGATGTCATGAACCAAATTGGAATCTCAATTGAGTGTCTTCAGGCATTGTATTTTTAGAAAAAAAAAGTAGTCCTTAATAACTATAACTGGGCAAGAGCTCATCTTTATAGCCCATTATATTGATAGAAAGAGCAACTAATGACCTCTCATTAAAATCTAAAGCCTCCAATTATTTTATTATTGTTATTTAATATCTATTGAGTATGAGCTTTAATTTTACCCAGGTGGTCCTCAGGATGTAAATGTCTTAGTTGGTACGGAATTTAATTTACGCTTCTTTTTTGACTAATATCAAGAATCTCTTTCCAACTTTGGTAGTTCCTTTCCCCTCCGACACACACAGACACACCCACGTGCACTCACAGACATGTGTGTGCATAATCAAACCTACCAGAGACACACAAATCTGTACCTCTCCTTGCTACACTTTATTTTCTCTATTATCTCTGGAACAGAAAGACTGGAGGGAACTTGCTCTAAGAAGCAAAAGGAAAGATGACTTTATTCTAATCAGCTCTTGAAATAGGATTCTTTTAGCTCCTTTTACATTTACTACAGATAAAGAATTTGAACTGTAACTATAATATTTTGTCCAAAGGTAAGTTAAATTTCATTCTCTTGTTCCCTGAACTTTAACTCCAGTTGATCAGTGACTGAATAACATATTTCAAAGAAAAGAAACCAAGGCAGAGTTTTCATGCTTTCAAATTGAACAGTCTAACCACAGAGTGCTCATAGCACACCATCACTTTCTGGTGGGGTGAGAAAGGTTTGTCTTAATCTGTGACTTTTGCTTAGGAAGCAGTAGCTAAATTTCTATCTCCATAAGTTAAAATACTCTCATGACTGTTTATGGCATAACAATGGTGGACCTCTGCAACAGGTCATTCCTGCAACCCTGAGTTGTGTGTCCATTTTCTTGTGGAACATTCTTTAGACTCGCTAGGTCATTCATTTAATTTTTTACACACATTTGTGGAGTGCATACTATGTGTAGTAGGCATTTGCTATAGAGAAAAAATGAAGACCATGCCACCTCATAAAACTTCGGGACTAGTATCTCTGGGATGCTAATGATAGAGATTATGTTCAAAATATATAGCAAACAGTAGAGGCCCTGCCTGGTCAGAACAGATACCAACAATATTGATACATAAAGGCTGAAAAACCAGCCCTGTTCCTACTTCCTAATTGGGAAACTGTGAAAAAAAAAAAAGTTCTAATCTATTTGCTTGAAAGGATATCCAAACTCTTATAATAATAAAGAAAAATACAACATATGTGCAATGTTGTTCCCTCCTTTTTTTTCCCACACAGCTACTATGGGCTCTCTTCTCTTCCTGACAAAGCCTGGTCATCTGTCTTGAAGGGCCATCCGAAGCTATTACCAGCAGATTTTACAGAATTCCTAAGGAATATTACAGTTACTATCCAGTTAAACAAATAAGCTGAAGATCTGTGAAGATATATATTTTTTGCAATACCAAAGGCAATATTAGGATTAGAAGAAACACCCCCACACACAAAGACATATTTGTTTATTCTTTGCTTGATCCCTCTCTCCCCTCCACTCTCCTGCCTCTCCTTTACTCATTAATAAAATGTGGATCAGGAGAAGAAGAAAATTTAGGATGAAGCACAAGTATTGGGGGCGGGGGGACAGAAAGTTGTATAGTTTTCCCCTTCATTGTCAATGATCCCTTTGAAAATTATCAACAACTCAATAGTGGAGTAGAATATAGTTAGACACAAGGAGAAGCTCCTCACTATCTTCTTTAGACCTACGTCTTTAGAATATTGTTCTCCTTTTTTGAAATGATATTTCCTACAAGTGACATTGAATAGAAGTAGCCTAGAATTATTGCAATATAAGACATTATTAATAAAGTTATTTTTAATAAAGTAGACAAGAATTATTATAATAGGAATACATATAACTTCCAAAAGCATTTTAATTTATTAGTTGAAATGACTCATAAGGCATTAAAAATAATATTGCACCATATTTAAGACCTTAATAGACTAGAATAACAAGAAAAAACACACTATGAACCAATGTGCAAAATATTTTAAGGGTTATTAAGTACTGTTTTTCACAATGCTTTTTTTTTTAACAATAGCGAGGCATATTTACGTATCATATAATTCACCTATTTCAAGTGTTAAATTAATATTTTTGTTCAGTTAACCAAATTGTATAATCACCAGCAGAATCAGTCTGAGAACTTTTTCATCACCCCTATGAGATCTGTCATGCCTATTTACTATTAATCCCCATTCCCAAGCCCTGCCCCAAGCAACCATAATGCAATTTCTATCTCTATCTATTTGCGTTTCCTAGACATTTGATATAAATGGAATCATATAGAATGTGGCTTTCAGTGCTGACTTCTTTCACTTAGCATAATGCGCCTGAGGTTGTCCCAGTTAGAGTGTGTGTCAGTAATTTGTTCCTTTTTATGGCCGAGTGGTAGTCCACTGTGCAGACACACCAGCTTTTGTGTCTTCCTTCACTGGCTGATGAACATTTAGATTGTTTCCAGTTTTTGAGTATTGTGAGGAATGTTGCTCTTACGGTTATGAGTAATATCAAAGTCGGGGTGGATGAATATTTTCATTTCTCTTAGACAGATAGCTCGGAATGGAACACCTGGGTCCTATAAGACAGGGAATCATCATGGAATGGGGGAGACAAAGTCTGAATTAAGGCAGATATCAGTTTCAGCTACAACTCTTACATTCCACTATCTCTGTGAGTCTTGATTTTATTTCATCTGTACAGTAGAGATCCAGTATCTAAGACATGGGGCTATCATGATATGCAAATGATAAAATATAAGTTAAATTCCCAGTCTAAATCCAAGCACATAGAAGTTACTCAGTATTTGGTAACTGCTATCAATGAAACATTACATTCAGGAAAGAAGGTTTTAAGATGATAATTCTTCTAAAATTCTCAGAGCACAAAGTAAGCATGTTTCAGACCAGGATTAAACATTTTCTCACTGTGGATGCAGCAAAACTTGGCTTGTTTAAGCCTTCAGTTTCCTAATTTGAATAATTTATCTTTCAGGGTTGCCAGAAGAGTTGTTGGGATCATACGGGTGAAAGAAATTAACAGAGATCTGGTCCACTTTAGATGCTTAGTAAATGGTAGCCATGGAAATTATTTTTGGAAGTTTTCTTTTATACTTTCTTTTTTTGCAACTTGATTCTTCAACTGTATAAGGCTTTCCAGAAGCCCACGCAGAAATATGGCCATTTATATAGCCCTCCTTTCATCAGTGAGAAGAACTGAATTTCAGAACAATAATTAAAAATGAAAGCTAATATTTACTGAGCATTCATTAATATGTGAGGCATTAGGATGACCACTGTATGTAGCTATTACATGGAATATTCCCAATAACCCTATTAGTAGTAGCCCATATTGGTAGACTCCCCTTTTTTCAGATGAAGAAACTGATCTGTTCAGATTGAGTAGCTAAGAGGCAAAACCAGGACCAAGCAATCTGCCTCCAAGGCCATAATCTTATCCATTTGACTCTAATGTTCTGTGCTCTTTGATAAGGATGAAGCCCGACCCACCTGACTCCCAGCCTGCTTAGACCCTGTGTGACATATTTGGTCTGTGAAACATGATTTCTAAAATCAAATTAAATCTCACTCTTGCTTCTCTTCCTTTACCCACCTTGCTCACCTAATAGAGTTGGTTAATTAATTTTCTGGGCCCTTCTGTGTTGTCATTGGATTGTATAAGAACCCTGGAGCATAAGCCAGCAATGTAGGAAATTGTGGAAGAGTATTTTATCCTCTTGCTTTCCACCACAGTCACCGCTGAGATGCGTAACATCCATGCCAGTCCATACTATTTGCTAGTCCAAACTAGCAAACCCTTTGCTCATGGCATCCACCTTTTCTTTTGTCACACCCTGTCCCTGGAGATTTCTGCATGACTCCCAAGGCCTCTCCATTTAGTGTTCCTGTCCCATCTTCAGTCTACAGATCCTGAGCGTGTCGGAATCTCTGTGGCTGAGCACGCCCCTTCTCCTCTTTCTCTTTTCAGACAGACCCCTCGGAGAGCCTCACTTTTGCAAAGCACAGACCTGTCAACTCTCCCCTCAGGAAAGGGCGGCTAAAACCACCAAAATCTAAAGCCTTCACCTCCCTCTTTGAAAAAGTGGTGGAGAAAAAGATTTCCCAATAATTCATGGTAAGCCCATAAGGCACAATTCATTTTCAGTGTGGTTATTCTGCCACATTACATTTTCAATAAATCGCTGTGCTGCAGGTATGCTGGGCATTCGAAAAAGCAGATTAGAGAGGGAGCCGACACTGCTGATATTTCACGAACTCTGAAGGGGCCTAGCATTTCACTAAATCTTTGATTCCTAATACACAAAACAATGACATTGTAACAGGAAGTATTTGTCTGAGGCACAGCCAGTCCCTGGAGTTACTGTTGGAACAGTCCTGGGTCAAACAAGAGTCTAAGTAACGCCATTTTCAAAAACATTTTCCTCCTTACTTTCCTATTTTCCTTTCCCTAGGTGTACGTCTTTGTTTTTCCAATTATACTCAGCCACACAATTAAAAAGTGGCAAAAAGGGTGCCAAAGTTGCTAATTCTATAATTATAAGAGTACAAAACAGCCATGTAAAGAGTGGTGTAAATCGCACTTGTTCCAATTAGGAGGTAATGAAAAGTCCTGCAGTGGCCTCTGCGCTCCTGTCCCACATCCCCCTTTCCCAGGCATCCGCACCCATGGCTGCATTTCCAGGAGGTGGCAGCAAGGCCACTCGGCTCCGTATGAAAGGCTGATGTGTCGGCCGCCCTGAGGAACTGAGTGAATGGCAGACGTCAAGCGGTAGGTTGTCCTGAGGAAGGAACACCATGGTTTCAGGCGAACATTCTTAACCTTTTGAGACCATCTCCTCTGATCCTGGTAACTCATACAGCTTTTAAATTGTTTATCGGATTAGACCAATCCTACAGAGAAATCTGCTCCGTGTTGCTTTCATCACAAACGTCTTTTTATCTGAAAGGGTTTTAAAATAGGCTTTTTTTTTAAGTTTATTTATTTATTTTAGAGAGAGAGGAAGCGTGAGTGCACCTGCAGGAAAGGGGCAGAGAGAGGGGAAGAGGGAGAATCCCAAGCAGGCTCCACACAGTTGGAGTAGACCAGTCATGAGGCTCGAACTCATGAACTGTGAGATCATGCCCTGAAATGAAATCAGGCATCAGATGCTTAACCCACTGAGCCTCCCAAGTGCCCTAAAATAGGTGTTTCAATAGCAATTTAGGGCATGTAGGTCTCAACGAGTGGTATCTTTCCCAAAGGCTTATCTCCCCTCAGCACAGGAAAGATGGTTAACATCACAGGAAGTACATTTAATAGATTTGTTTAACTCTCACTAAAGATCAAGAAATACTGCCTTCCTTCCTTGGTCCTTCCCTCGCCCTTCTTTTCTCCTCCTTTTCTCCCTCTTCATTCAAATGACTTTTTTAATTAAAAAAAAAGTTATAATCAAACATTACACACAAAAGTATTTATAATATTTGGGCAAGGCTTAAAAAATAAATATAGGGGCTCCTGGGTGGCTCAGTCGGTTAAGTATCCGAATTCAGCTCAGGTCATGATCTCACAGCTCGTGGGTTCAAGCCCCACATCGGGTTCTGTGCTGACAGCTCATAGCCTGGAGCCTGCTTTGGATTCTGTGTCTCCTTTGCTCTCTTTCCCTCTCCCTCATGTGCTGTCTCTCTCTCTCTCTCTCTCTCTCTCAAAAATAAATAAACATTAAAAAATTTTTAATAAAATAAAGGAAATAAAAATAAAACCAATGTCCATGTAACCTAACTCATAACTGGGTGCCCAGAATACATACTCCTGCTTCCCTAGAGATAATCACTATCCTACATTTAAGTTCGGTATTTCCCTATTTCTCTTCATGGCTTTGTCACACATGTTGTTTAGGTCCAGTAATTCAAACTATGCGTACAATTTGCTTTTCTCATTTAACATGTTTCTGAAGCCTAACCCATGTTGCTATCTATACAGATAGAGGGATACAGATATAGATACATACTCTAGATGCATAGCATATTATTTCAGAATATATAATATTCCACTGGGTAAGTTTATTATAATTTTGTATCGATTTGTCAATGGTTATTACAAGGTTGTTGACTGTTTTTGTGTTTTATGTTCTATTGCAAACAATGACTGATCATTTTTTGCATGTCTACTAATTTATACTTGCAAAAGTTTTTAGTGCAACAGTTTGCATGACCCCTTTTCACTCTTGAAAATTGTTGAGGACGCTCAAGAGCTTCTATTTATGTGCTGCAGGCACCCACTCCCTGACTTCAAACTATATTATGAGCTCTAGTAATCGAAACAGTACCAAAACAGACACATAGATCAATGAAACAGTTAGTCTAGAAATAAACCAACCCATATGGGGACAGTTAACTATAACAAAGGAAGCAAGAATATACACTGAAGAAAGGACAGTCTCTTTCATAAATTGGTGCTGGAAAAACTAGGCAGCTATGTGCAAAAAAACAAAAACTGAATCACTTTCTTATACCATCCAAAATTAACTCAAGATATTAAAGACCTGACTGGAAGATCAGAAACCATAATAATCATAGAAGTAAATAGAGGGCATAAAATCCTTGACATTGGTCTTAGAGATATCTTTTTGAATGTGACTCCAGAAACAATGGCAAAAAAAAGCAAAAAAGCAAATGGGACTCCATCAAATTAAAATGTGTCTGCACAGCTAAGAAAAGCATCAACAAAATAAAAAAACAACTTGTTGAATAAGAGAAAGTATTTGCAAATCATATACCTGAGAAGAGGTTAATATATAAAATATGTAAAGAACCCATATAACTCAATAACAACCAAACCAATTTTGACAATTGCCAGAGGACATGAATAAACACTTTTTTCCAAAGAAGACATACAGATGGCCAACAAGCACATGACAAGATGCTCAACATCACTAGTCACCAGGGAAATGCAAATCAAAACCAGAATGAGGGGCACCTGGGTGGCTCAGTGGGTTGCGTTTCGAACTCTTGATTTCATCTCCACTCATGATCCTAGAGTCGAGGGATTGAGCCCTGCATCAGGCTTTATGCTGAGGATGGAGCCTGCTTAAGATTCTCTCTCACCCCCCACCCTGCCACTCTCCCCACTTGGACATGCTCTCTCTCTTTTTCTAAAATAAAAAAAAATTAATTAAGAAAACACAATATCATCTCACATTCGTCAGAATGACAGTTACCAAAAAGACAAAAACATAACAACTATTGACAACAATATGAAGAGAAAGGAACCTTCATGCACTGTTGGTGGGAATATAAATTAGTATAGCCACTATGGGAAACAGTACGGAAGATCCTCAAAAAATTGATAATAGAGATATCATATGACCTAGTAATTCTACTACTCGTATTTAGTTAAGGAAAATGAAAACACTAATTGGAAAAGATACATACTTCCCGATGTTCACAGCATCATTATTTACATAGCCAAGATATTAAAACAATCTAAATGACCATCAATGGAAGGACGGATAAAGATGTGAGATATATAATGGAATACTATTTAGCTATTAAAAAGAATGAAATCTTGTCATTTGCAACAACTGGAAGGATCTTGAGAGTATTTTGCTAAGTGAAATAATTTAGAGAAAGACAAATATTGTATAAATTCTCACTTATATCTTGAATCTAAAAAAAAAAACCAAACAAAAACAAAATAAATCTCATAGATACAAGGAACAGATGGCTGGTTACCAGAGGGAGGGGCTTGGGGCCTGGGCAAAATTAGTGAAAAAGAGCAATGGGTACAAATTTCCAGTGACAAAATAAATAAGTCATCCGGATGTGATGTACAGTGTGGGAACTATGGCCAATAATATCGTTTTGCTAATTTAAAGTTGCTAATAAAGTAAATCTTAAAAGCTCTCACTGCAAGAAAAAAATGTAACTTTGTATGGTGACAGATGGTAAATAAACTTAATGTGTTGATCGTTTTGCAATGTATACAAATAGCAGATCATTATGTTGTATGCCTGAAACCAATATAGTGTATCTCAATTATGCTTCAATAAAAAATAAAAATAACAATAGTCCCATTACAAGTTCATGCCAATAACATTTTTACAAAAATAACTATTTTTTAAAATTAAAAATTAATGAAAACAGTGATATTCTTTTTATTTTTTGTAAATTTTTTAATGTCTGGCTTAAAGGAAAACAATCAATTTCTCATATCTGCTCTCTTCAATCTGTTGGGTTTGTAGTTTTGGTTGAAGTATTTGAAAACATCAGGTATCAGACAAATATGCAGTTGGAAATGAGGGGACTTTGCAAACATGCCGAAAGATTTCTTAGATCACACTTTGGGAACCACTGCCCAGGAGTGGAATTGCTTTCCAAACTAATGTCAAATTGTTTTTAAAAGGGTTTTTATCAATTTATACTCCTACTAGCAGTGTATACAAGCTATTGTTTACACCCTTGAAGATATGTAATATTGTCAGGGTTTCATATCATTTGAAGTCTCTCTTTAATCACTACTTAATAGCAAATGGTATCATATAATGGCTTTAATTTTAATTTATGTGATAACTAATAAATTGTACACCTTAGGGCTATGCATGTTTTTACTAAAAGACAAATCAAATCTTTTGACCATTTGAATATTGAGTTATTTATCTTTTTTATTGATTTGTTCTTTTTATATTCTGGATATTGTTCCTTGGACATCTAACTATTGCATATCTCTTCTCTCATTTTGTGGATTGCCCTTTTATTTTCTTTATGCTAACTTTTGATTAAAGGTTATAAATTTTAAGGAAGGGAATTTTATCAACACTTAATTTTATATAATCTGTTCTTTTGCAGACCTAGTTTTGAAAAAGCCTTTTCCTATCCCCATATAATAAAAATGTTCCACTAAACTTCTGTTCAGAAATGTTTTGCTTTCCATATTTAAGCTGTTAGGCCACCAAGAATTGTATATGTTGTGAGGTTCGATTGTTGCATAATCTATAACCATTAGTCCCGTACTAACTTACTGAATTGCCTATGCTTTCTCTCCTGCATTAATCATCAGTATTTTATACATCAAATTTCATTTATGGTTGGGTCAATATCTTGGCTCTCTATTGAATCCACTTTATTATTTCTCTATTTTTGACCAATACCATAGTATTTTTATTACTATAGTTCTAATTACTCTTGATATATGATAGTGCTGACCACTCCAACTTCTTTAGGAACATCTTGGATGGTTTCTGTTCTCTTATTTTCCATATAAATCTCAGAATTACAAATTCATCACAATACATAGGGGGAAAAAACTTGGAAATTTAGTTGGCATTGGACCAAATCTATAGATAAAATTGGGGAGGACTGACCTCTTTATAAAATTGAGTTTTCCAGGGAGCCTGGGTGGCTCAGTAGATTGAGCATCGGACTTCAGCTCAGGTCATGATGTCACCATTCGTGGGTTCCAGCCCTGCGTCAGGCTCTGTGCTGACTGCCACCTCAGAGCCTGGAGCCTGCTTCAGATTCCGTGTCTCTTTCTCTCTGCCCCTCCCCTGTTCACACTCTGTCTCTCTCTGTCTCTCAAAAATAAATAGATGTAAAAAAATTTTTTTAATTGAGTTTTCCTATCCTTGAATATAGTATACCTCTAAATTTTTTTCTTGGTCTTCATTAATATTCTTTGAATAAACATAAAATTGTGTCCCATAGAGTTCTTATATGTCTTCTGTTTAGATTTATTCCTGGATCCTTTATGTTTTTTACATACTGTTATTATAAATAATATCCATTTAAATTTTTATATTTTTTATTATTACTGATATAGAGAAATGTAACTAGCTCTTTTTTATGTGACATTTTAGTAAACCTTCTTATTAGTAATAATTTGTCAGTAGCTTCCTGGGAATATTCTTTGTAGATCTTTGTGTTCTCAGCATATATTAATTTTGTTTCTTCTTTCTAATTCTTGTATAATTTTTTTCACCTTATTGGACTGGTAAGAGCCTCAAATATGGTGATAAACAGATGTGTTGATGGTTGTCACCTTTTCAGGGAACTTGTTTTAAAGAAAATATTTTAAAGTTTTACCATTAAGCACCATGATTATACAAAGATTTCTTTTTGCAGATACCCTTTATTATTTAAGAAAAGTCATTTCATTTCTATACTAAGAACGTTTTCATGACTAAAATTTAAATATTATCAAATTCTTCTGCATCTTCAGAAGATTTATGTGTTTTTTTTCCCTTTAAGCTGCTAAATATGATAAAGTATGCATTGATGGAATTTCTCATTTGAGTCACACTGGTGTTTCTATAATAAACCTATAATAGATTTGATAGAATTTTTTATTTTTTTAAACTTTAAATTTTTAATATAATTTAATATGATTATAATTATATAATTTAGTATAATTTATTGTCAAGTTAGCTGACATATAATTTATACTTGTGCTCTTGGTTTTGGGGATGAATGGAACACTGCTTGGCAATGAGAAAGAATGAAATCCTGTCATTTTCAACAGCATAGGTGGAACTGTAGGGTATTATGCTAAGTGAAATAAGTTAGTCAGAGATAGATATCATATGTTTTCACTCATATGTGAAACTTGAGAAACTTAACAGAAGACCATGGGAGAAAGGAAGAGGAAGAAATGGTTTCAAACAGAGAGGGAGCCAAACCCATAAGAGACTCTTGACACACATTTTTATACATGGTAGGATTCCATTTGTTAGTTTTATTTGGAAATTTTTACATCTATGGTGTTGTAATGAATGAGAGAGGGTCATGATTTTGCCTCTTGCAAAGTTCTTATATAGTGTTGGTTTTCAGTTTACACTAAAAATGTCATAAATTTATTTGGTATGTGTTCTTTCCTCTTCTTTCTATGCCAGATTTTATGTACAGAAATAATGTGTTCTTTGAATGTTTGGCATAACTACTTTGTAAAACTACTTAGTCTTTACATTATTTTGGTGGGAAAAATTTAGTATCTGTTTTAATTTCTTGAATAGTTAAAGAAATATGTTTTCCTTTTTTTTTTTTTCCTTTTCCCTGATTAAAATTTGGTTGTATATTCCTAGGAATATATCCCTTTTGTGGATATTTTCAACTTTATTGGCAGAGAGTGGTTCATATTAATTTTATGCTTTTAAATCTGTATAGCTCTTGTAATGATCCCCTTAACTTTCGTATATTTAAAAAAAATTTACCATTATCTAGTCAATTTTGTCTGACTTTTGTAAATTTTTATTAATCTTTTTGAACCATGAATCTTAGATTTTGTTGAATTTCCCTTTTTTGTTTTCTATTTTATTATTTCTGTTTTTATCTATCGTCTTTATTCAATTTTCTTAGCTATTTTCTGTATTTTTTCTAACTCCAAAATTTAGATATATAGCTCATTAATTTTGAAACTTTCTATTTTTCTGATTGTTAGTATTTTAAGGCTATAATTTTTCCACTAATGACCACATTAGCTGCATTTCTCAAGTTTTGGTATCCATTACATTTAGTATTTTTATTATTATTCTGTACTAAGTATTTTCTAATTTCTATTATGACTTATCCCTTGACTTGTTATTTATTTAGAAATACTTTGAATTTTGTTGAGACTTGCTTTATGGTATAGTGGGTGATCAATTTTCAAATTTAATTGTTAGATGTTGTTTTATACAAGCACTTTAGTTTGCTATATATATGTGGTTTTCAGATTTATATTCTCATTCATTTTTGTCTGCTCAGTCTAGAAATTATGAAAAACTTCTATTAGAATATCCCCCAATTAAAGCATATTTATCATTTTCTTTATGTAGTTCTAGTTTTTATTTATATATTCTTAGGCTGTATCAATAATAATAAACACATTTAGAACATGATATATAAAATCTTTTCAAATTACATAATGATCCTTTTAATATCTAATAATGCTCTTGATATTGAAGCCATTTTGAATTATTTGAATTATTTTATTATTGAACTATATACTAATTCTCTTTTGTTTTTGCTTCCTTTTTTATCCTTGTGTTTTAAGCACTTTAGTCATATATTTTAGATATTTTTCTTGTAAATTGCATATACGTGGATTTTTTAAAAATTCCATCATCCAATATTTGCCTTTTATTTTCAGTATTTGTCTTCTAACTGAATTGAAGTTTCTTATTTATTTCAATGTATTGTGTCTACCACTATATTCAGATTGATTTCTCTATGTTATTTTGTACTATTTTGTCTAGTTTTATGTTTGATAGAATTTTTACCTAGGAAATGCTTTGAGACTTAGTTTCAAAGAGGTTTCCCCTATAGAGGATATTTACTACCAGTTTGGAACTTCTAAATCAGAATCTCTTTTAACATAATTTTTGGATCTGAATTTTTTGGTTTGGGTAAGATAGGCAATGTGACTAGATGGGCTACAACCTTGAACAAGGGCTGGCTTATGAATTAACAGGAGAAAATTTTCCATCTACCCAGTTATAAGTTTCTCTCCTGCTTCTCTGTAAAACAAGTTTATTCTCCTTCACCCAGTTCCCTATGGGTGAAGACCTTTGTGGTCTTGGCTTCATGTAATGTTGGCCTAGGATTTACATCCTGTCTCAAATTCATCAAGGCTGAATTTCAGGTCCGCAAAGAATCCCCCTTTCAAGTTATTTGGGTTTATCTTTTTTTATTTGGGGGTTTCAAAACCCTTACTGCTCTGGATTCACTTATATTTGGTCCCTGAGGATTTCTTCTACCTTCTTGCTTACTCTGTTAAACATTTTAAAAACTTAGCATATAAAATTTTTTATAGCTGGATAATAATTTAGGATATTTATTCTCTTATATTCTAAATATGAAAGTTCTCTTTCATCCTTTTCTTAAACATTCATAGTTTTTGAATATTGAAAAAATACAAAGTTTATCATATCATAAAATTTCAGTTCTAATTCATAACAGAACTACCCCAAGGGGATAGGACATGGGGGGTGGAGTGTCTCTAGATTGTGAGATTAAAAAGAATCTATTGTAAGTTTATTAGCCTGCATAGATACTGTTAGAAGTGAGAAACATCAATCAACCTGAAAAATGAAGGTAGAAGCCAAATATTCACCCTTATATTGATCCAGTCAGCAGATGGGCAATCTGTACTTGCCATAGGTCAGAAACTAGCCTGCATGCCAAGGGTATAGTTGGAATAAAACACGTAGGATTGTTACCCTCATTACTCTCTATGTGGATGCAGTCTGAAGGTACATAGAACAAGCTGAAGTGGTCTGAAAGGGGAAAAGCCAAAGTATGAACAAGAGCTGGTGAGATCAAACAGAAAAGCCATAAACTGTGAGAGGGGTAGCTATTCAAGCAAAAGAAAGTTAAGAAGCTAATCTAAGAAATATCAATCTTGCACAGGACATTCAATGTATAGACCTACATTCTTCAGGGGCAAATAAAATCTCTTAAAGAGACCATGATGTCTAAATAACGATGAGCATTTAGGGAAATGTCTTTACCAGGTCTGCAGAATTTTAAAATGTTTGAAACAGGATTTTTGCATTTGTTGGGTATCCCAAATTACAGTCAATAAAGTATTGTGAGATAGTAATGAATGAACTATAGCGAAGATCCCAGGTGTCACTTTTAGGTAGACAAGAAGTCTTGCATTGACCTTGAATCTTATGTAGGTGTTACACATCTCTGATCCTTGGCCACGTTTTAGATGTCAGAGATGTCCTTTTTTCACATTTTGTGCTGCCAGAACTGTAATCCAATAACAATTTTCCCAGTAAGTGCTTCTCACGTGCCACTAGGGAGCAATTGCTTTGCCGCACTGCACTTAAAAAGAGTTTAAACTAAAAAGACACAAATTTCACTTTCTTATCTTCTGTAGTTGTGAATATGCTAAGAAAATAATATTTTAAATTATTGAATTTACACTCCTTTGAGACATCAACATAATTGCACAAAGGGCACCTTTAATTTTTTTATATACTTATTTATTAATAAAGAAGAATTTTCTATTCATACACCAAAAGCTGGTCCAGTGGAACAAAACAATAATGCAATGAAACCTCTAGTTCATTAAATTGGAATGCTGGGATTGAATTACTAATTTATGTTGTTTTTAATTTCATGTTATAAATTATACGATTTTAAAATATAGGAGGAAATTGTTCCCTTGGAGTCTGCTTACCTCCAACTCTAGCTAGGAAAGTTTTATTTGTCCCTGGGGAACTGGGGAGTAGGGGGATTCACTGAAAAACTGCGGTTTCCCAGGAGCGCACCATGAAACATTCATAGACATAGTTCTGCATTACAGGAGGCTTAATAAACATAGCCAATCACCGAAAAATAATACACGGCATTCAAAAGGCTTTTGAAAGGCATTTTCATAAGGAAAAAGATTGATTTTGAATATCTGACTTCAGAGGTGTCACCGGTATGTTTGCACTGAGACGGAGAGGACTCTGAGATTGAGCATACGTCCACAGGTGATAGGGGCTCAGCACTTTGGAAGAGAGAGGAAGGAAGTGGACCTGGACTAGAGGGAGAGGCTGGGCTGTAATATAGTTTCAAACAAGGCCTGGGCCAAGCCCCTTGGAGCACTGAACTGGGCAGAGGATTAGAGCTGGGTGAGGGAACCACCCTTTTCCCTCAGGGTGGACTAGTCATTGGACACAGACTAGCCCTGGGAGGGGGTAAAACCCCCTGGGTGAGGTGGATCTCTGCATGGAGACAATTTCAGAGGAGGGCTGCTGCTGAGGGCGGTCTGCAGGCAGGGCTGGAAGGACCCCAGCATCAGGGAACTAAGTCTTTGGATCCTAAAGGCTGATTTGGGAGGTACCTCCTAGGACCTACTATTAAAAAGATTTAAATAAAATCAGCCAAATGTTTCTCCAAAAATTAATGAAGGACAAATACATGCCTTGGGAGATATTAGTCCATGAGACATTATCTTCATTCATTTAGCAACCAATGCCTTTAGTACTTACTATGTGCAAACATTTTACCAGATGTTGTGGAAACACTGTAGAGATAAATCAATCACAGGAGGAAGAGGACACTATGAGCACTGAGCATCTAGCACAGGACAAACATTTTAAGAATTTTTTAATGTTTATTTATTTTTGAGAGAGAGAGAGTGCACGTGGGTGAGGAGTAGAGAGAGAGGAAGACAGAATCTGAAGCAGGCTCCAGGCTCTGAGCTGTTAGCACAGAGCCTAATGCAGGGCTCGAACTCATGGACCTGGGAGATCATGACCTGAGCTAAAGTCAAACACTCAACCAACTAACCCACCTGGGCACCCTGGGGCCAAACATTTTATATAGATTTTTCATCCAATTCTTGCAAAACCCATACGAGGTCAGTATTGATTCTGGTGAGGAAACTGAGATTTTTCTGAGTGTGATAAATTTGTTCAAAGCCACGTCAGAAATAGATGGTAGAGCAGGATTGCAGCCTATTCTGCCTAAGCCCAAAGCCTGTGCCGTTTCTCCCATAGATCACTGTCACCAGGGCAGATAGACAACCATGACATGGGCCCCATTCCATGCACAGGCAAAGTGATGAGAGACACAGAGGAAGACATGACTAGTTCCACCTAGAAGACTGATGGTTGGAGTGACCTGGAAAAATGAGTCAGGATGCCTCCAGGTTGGAATAAAGGCGACACAAAAATGACAGATCGAAAATGTCTGATGATTAGAAATGGAGGTAATTCATTTTCCCGCAAGACTCATTGCCATCTCTCTGAGATGACACCCATCATGCTTAAAACTCTCACTCTGTACTTCAATCCTTCAGGAGTCAGTTCAAAATCCTGAATGTGGTACACAAGGACCTACAGCCATGAACGTCACCTGATCCTTGCTTCCCGTGTAGGTCCCACCTCTTGAGCTTGTTTAGCTTGAAATCTACACCCCAGCCAGGCTGACTACTACCAGTTCCCTCAACCTTGCTCTCTGTGTCTCTTCACTCTATCTCTGTCACTCACTGTCCATCTCTCTTTCTATGTCTTATCCCCCTCCCTCCCCCCGTGTTTGTCCTCTGTCGGTCTCACTGCTCACTCAGAACACTCTTCACCTCACTACCACTCACCTGGATATCCCAGGTCTCTGCTCAAATGTCACTCCGAGAAACCCACAGTGGAGGGGTGGTGCCCTCACGGGTGTGCCCTCACGGGACTCTGTGTCCATTACCCCATCACAGTGCTCCTCACACTTTATTAAAACAGTCTCTTCCTAAGAGTGTGTGTTCCTCACTAGACTGTTAGCAACTTGAGGAAAGGGCCCATGTCACATTTATACCGTATCAGTTGCCTAAGCAACTATCTAGCACATGGTAGATATCCAGTCATGTTCCACAGAAGGAAGGTAGTCAGTCAGACAGGTGGGCAAAGAAAGAATTGAGAATTATATCCAGCAACTCAGATTTATAAAACATCTCTTGTAAGAAAGTATTGTAAGGCTTATTAACAGCTTTTGGATAAAAGCAGAGAAAACTTTAGAACATCCTAATTTTAGAATGTTTTCCTGTGAATGCTAAAATGTGCCTCTTAGACTAGAAGCTGTTTGGGAGTAACTTTGAGAGAGAAAAACTAAATAGTTTTAATATTTTAAGTCTTTTGTAACATCTGTACCGTATGGTCCTATAGCTTAGCTCCTTTGGAGTCTCCCTAATAAAAACAGATGTTTTTTTTCCTAGGATCTTTTTCGTTTGTTTTGACTTTGTTTTCCTCCTTTTGTTTTCAAATTTGCCTCTTCCTACAATTTTGTAAACTTTCAATTATAAAACTATCATATGCTTATTATAGAAATTTCAGAAACTACAGAAACGGAGAAAGAATAAAACTCATCCAAATGGTCCTACAAAGAGACTTCAATTATACAGTTCCCCCTTTCTCCTTCTATTTCTTCTTCTTTTTTTATTACAAAATTGAGCTTTAGTTCAATTTTATATTCTGCTTTTTTCTTCCATAAAGCATAATACAAACTTCTCTCCAAGTCATTAAAAATTCTTCAAAAGAGCATTTTTGGTTGCTGTGAGGTATTTAATTATATGAGTATATCTTAATCTACTTAATGATTCTTTTGTTTTTGGACATTTAGGTTCTTTTTTTTTGTTTTTGTTTTTCTTTTGGTTTTAAAACGTAAGTAAAAAATAAATTAGCAGTGAGCCTTGATGGTGCATGGAACTACCTCATATTTGGAATGACAATTTTAGTTATACCCACCCTCTCTGGTTCAGTTATTTTGGCTACTGTTAATTTTTAAAACCGCAGTATACTAATGCTGAAACTAAATTCCAGTTAAGGAGATTATGAAGACTAATCTGGTGTCCCTTAGAAGGAGAAAAATTTATCCACATGTATTTATTCACTCATTGCGCATTATTAATTGCTGTTCTGTGGTTTAGGACTACAAACTGTAGAGGCCTTCAGAAAGAGGCCTTCTGGGAGCTTATGGTTTTCCGCGGCAACCAGTCCTGCACACTGACAACTCCGATGGAAGACTGTGGGCTCCAAGGGGTAAGAACTCAGACAATTAATATAGAATTTCTGGAGGGAGAGATCTTTTCTATTGGGTGTTCTAGAAGGCCCTAGGATAGGTACAACATTCTGGAGTAACTTGTTTGTCATTTGTTTATGGACGTGTGTATGTATTTACAGATGTCAAAAAGTAATATATAGTGATAATTTTGTTCAAAACTCTAAATCAGCCCATTTAAAAGCTGTAATTAGATAACAAGTAGCAGGTCGTCTGGGTGACTCAGTCAGTCAAGCACCTGACTCTTGATTTCAGCTCAGGTCATGATCCCATGGTTTGTGGATTCGAGCCCTGCGTCACATTCTGTGTTGACTGTGTGGAGCTTACCTGATATTCTCTCTCCCTCTCTCTCTGCCCCTCCCCTGCTCATACTCGCTCTCTCTCTCTCTCTCTCTCTCTCTCTCTCAAAAATAAACTTTTAAAAAAAAGAAACCTGTTAAATAAATAAATAAACAATAGGTAGTGATATTCATACAAAAACTGTTCAAAAACCACATTTTAGTTCTCAAGATCGGCAGAAAAGTAGATTGTCAGAGCAATTGTGACTTGAAGATACTCACAAAACAAACAGGTGTTTTACTAGGTACATAATGTTTTCCAGTGTTGAAGTGTATCTCTCTAATATCTGAAAAAGATGATAGATCTTACATGCACTTTTTAATAATTGTGCAATGGTTCACACATCCCCATTAATATAAAAAGGAACTATAAGAGACAAAGCATACTCTCCTATCACTGCAAGTGTTTGTGGTTGGCCTGCCTTCTCTGAAACCTCCTTACTTTGGAAGTGCCCTTTATATGTCTTCGTTTCAGTGGGGGGGGTCCCCTTCTTTTTATTTTCCTTAAGGCCCAACTCATTATGTGGTTATGGAGTTAGAAGGAAGGGCCGATTCCTGCACATCTCTCCTGCAAGCATACCTTGGCTTCATTTTTAGAAGTCATGCTCCTAGAACATACCCATTTGCCTGTTTTCTGTCATGTCTCACCATGCTACATGATACATAGGTTCTCTTCAGGATGATGGTCTAATGTTGTGAGCCCTGAATATTTCTGAAGGTTCAAAGAGCACCCCAAGTCACAGTACCAGTGTGAACTCAGTGGTTAAGTCACCTTTAAGGGATTACCTTCTCATGCTTTGTTAGCTAGAAGACCCGTACCATAAAATGGCACATATAAATGCAAAGACAATGCCAATTATCAAATATGAACCAGATTTTTAAATATTGCAGTGTGTACTTTTCACTGTCCTTTTGGCTCTGTTATTTTCATCTTCTGCTAGCATGGGGTGGGGGGGGTAGGATGGATGCTAATGTGTTTTATATGTATCTTTCTGGTACATATAATTTTAAAGTAGCCTTCTCACTAAAAACAGATTTTTTCTAATAGAATTCTGCTCAGGAAGAAAGTCCTGGATCAAAAGTTGTACCTCTGTGGTAAGAGGCACAGCTGTTTGACTTGCCATGATTTGTTCAAAGATGAGCTCTGTTAATGGGAAACAAATGATATATAACCGACGAGTTCACATATGAAAGGCATTGCACTCTGAGTGAGTAACCGGCTGTTGGTCCAGGACAGCTCTGAGCCGTATCGGTGAGCACTGTTCATACAGCGTTAGTACTCGAGGTCATCACTATGCAGAGAAGCAGTCAAGTCGTACACAGCCACTTCCGTCCCGTGCTTGTTTTACTGAAGAAGATATTGTAAGGGTCTTCTATTCTTGACCTCCCTTTCTTTCCTGTAGCCATAATTTCCACCAAAATATACTGTTTCTTAGCCTTATTATCTTCTTCCCCTTTTCTAATTGAGTGATTCCCAGAGCTGTGCATAAGTAGTGCAATTGCTCTGACCAGCTCCCCTCAGAACTCTGAATGGATTCATCCTCATGTACCTGTGGCATCCAAGAGACGGCGGTGCATCTGTGAAGTGTAGCTCACAGTGAGCAAAACCCACGATCATAGCCTGGATGCAGGGCTCGGAGGAGGAGAGAGCTGTGCTTCCGTAGTGTAATTCTGCTTTTCTGCACAAGTAAATAATCCTGTGTTGGACTTTCAGAAATAAAATAATTGCTCACAGATGAGAGAACTATGATAATTATTTCTAAACATGAGAATTTCCTCATAGGTAGATTAATCACATTTAACATGTATTAAAACCATGAAGAATTATACGAGACTTACAAAACACATCGCCAAAATTTCAGTCATTTATATATAAATAGCACAATAAGCCAAAATATTGGTTAAAAATATGTATTTAAATCTGAGCAGCCCTCGAGAACATCTGGGGGATTTAGCAAGAGGATAGGTTTTGTGTTTCCTGGGGTTAGGAGGGTTTTTTTCTGGTTTCATTTTTAATTCTGTAACTTACCTTTGTTTACTCACTGTTCTACTCAGTAAAGTGGCAATAGATTTTCATGAAGAGGATTTCGGGAATAGATTAAAGGAGATAACGGGTTAGCGTAGGTTTCTAGAAGAGCATGATAGGCCTCCAGCCTCTTACGTTGGATTCAAAGTGATGTGTTCCCTCTTGATTGACTGCTGTATACCAGGATAAAGCAGTGTGGTTTGTCCTGATGTGAGCATGACTCCCCTCCTACGGACAAGGAATGGGTCAGCCACAGTCCCAAACACCAGAGACGGTAACACATGAAATGTTATGAAACATGCCACAGTCTCCTTCAAGACGTGGTGGTGGGCTCCACAAAGCTTATGACTTGAAAATCAGAGGAGATACTCAATTTTAAAGATATAAAACACATTATTTTTGCTAGAAGAACTCTGAAATCTGCAATTCTCTTCATTGGCACCCTTCCCCACGCTGTGCTGTACAGAACATGTGCAGTGCTATTCTGAGTTTTCCGGAAGTGAAACAACTTTATGGAAATCATATGCAAAATGTTTCTCAAGTTTTTTTGCAGTTTACTTTTTTATGAGTCTGTTAAAAATTTAAGAGAAGCCTTGTTGACATTTTATATGCTTATTTTTCTTTCAAAGGAAAATGGAGGATTTTTAAATTTTCATATCTAAGATGATAAAAGGTGAAATAACATCATAATTCTTATCTTGTTCAATTTGATATTTGGTCGTTTTATTTCCTTTTATGAGTTTTATTCATCTTGTAACCAGTCTTGTATATCTTATAAAAAGAAGAAAAGAAAGGTTTATTTCCCTTTTTCTGTTTTGAGGAATCTGCCCTGAGCTAGAGTATCAAGGTAGAAAAATGATCATAAGGCTCAGACTCTTAAAATACTACCTCTAAAAAAATGTTAATATATAATATAAATATTTTAAGTATTACCATTTCAGCATTTTAAGTATGCCAACAAGTGATTTCGGTGAACACTTTGTCCTCTGAGAAAAGTAAGGAAAAGAACATATTGTCTCCTTGAATGTATTTGAATATCACAATCATATTGTTTCCCTCCCAATGTGCTTATGAAGTAGAATATTTTTAGTAGAGGGATATGGCTATAGCCATTTATTACTTTATATGATGTTTTATTCATCCAACTGACACTAAGATTTTTATAGTTCTCCAAATAGTTTACCAACCCAAGCGCTTCTTTGGCCATCAGAGCCCCTTTGCCATCTCTAAAGAGAGACACGTTATGGCATTTGTAGATACAGCAATTCATTAGGTTTAACACAACTATTAGTTCTTTAATTAAATATTGACTTGAACCTCCAGGTTCTACTTCAGGTGAAAGCGTGAGCTTTTATCAGAAAATGGCTGTGCCGATTCATTGAATTTACTCAACCAACATTTGTTGAGTGCTTCCTGTGTGCAAAGGGACACTTAGGCATTGCGTGCATCCGTGGAGGTATGGTGGGAGAGGGATATAAAGATGAAAATAACCCAAGTTTTATTTATTTTTATTATTATTATTACAAAGAGAAGAATTAGAAAGTTATCAGAAAAGGCTGATGAGCTCTTTCTCAATAGGCAAGCAGGCAGCAGCTGTGGGAGGAGGAGATGGAATGATGGCGTTTTTCAAAATGGGCATTTGGTGTCACAGATTGATGCACGAAAAATAAAAACAAGGATAAACTATTGAGTCAACAAATTATTATTATAGCTATTTTTATGGGATGATCTTGCTCTGCTTTTGGATGAAGCCGCAAATTTCAGTCACTCATTAGCATTCCTTCTTTGAAATGACTTTAATATGGTTGTATATTAATTCGATTGCTACGAGTTTCCTGAAATAGAAGACTGACTTGACCTGGAGCTGGTGCTAGGGAGATCACATCCTGTGTCACATCAGCAAATTAGCACTGAGTTTAACCCTTACATAGTAAAGCCCAGCACGGGCAAAACAACATCATTACTATTTTTCTAACTTCCAGCACTTCATTAACTGTGGCACCACATAGGGGTTATATAACTGTGAGCATAACTTTGTAAAGTTTATAAACATAACAGAGAACATTCTCACGGGTGTCCTCGGCCAGGCCGCATGCGTCGCTCCTTGAGGTCACCCAAAGTTCCCTCTCCAGACACAGCTCACCCTTCAGTTGCAAGGGGAGGCAGACTGCCCACACTGGCTGTCCCAGGGCTAACCCCTCCAGCGGCCCTGCTCGGCGGCCCTGTGCTCCTGCCAGCATGCCACACAGGAAGATGGATTGCCTCTTAGTAATGCTTCTCGTAAGTTTCTCCAATCTGGGTCTTTTTCAGTCTCTGGGTTCTTAGCACTTGACCTCCACAGTGTGGCATTCCTCCGTAGAGCCCCTCTTGAGAGGACTGGACTTTGAGTCACTCCTGCAGTGAGAATCTTGGACTGACAGGTCTATGTGACCCACTAAATGTGGGCAATCACAGCCACATGATGGCACTGCCCAGAGGCACTGCAGCCTCTTCCCCCACCTCTGGGAAGGCTTAGAACATTTCCACGAGGTCCACCATGCCCAGCGATTCGGCTCAGGCTGTGCCTTAAGCAAGACTCTCCTAGTGCTTAACCCCCCGTCACCACGCAGACCATGCACAAACAGGATTTTAAGGCTGTAAGAAGTAAAGGCCACTAGGGAATTCTCAGAGATCATGGCTCCCAGAGCCTTACTGTTAAAATTCCAGATCCTAGACAACAGTCTTGGTCCCAACAATTTTTTGGCATTGTTATGACATTGTCCTAAAATACCAAATGTTAAAGGTCAGTGGATGTGTGGACATGTCTGTGTGTACATGCCATGATGGACAGACAGTCCCAGCCCTTTACAAGCATGGGACTCATGGACAGGACTGCCACCCACTTTATAGGGGAATTGCGCTGCATTAGCATTAGGCTGTTACTCTTTGTCAGTATATATCAGGGTCACTGTTGGAAGCAGAGTAGATTTAAATGGCCACAGCAGTGACTTGTGCTTTACGGAACTTTCTTGGGTTCCCACAACCCCATCTTTCTGGTGTTTGAACCGTTAGGAGTGACTTTCCCTCCTTCTGTTTCTGTACCATGATCTGAAACACATAAAATTATGTTTCTCTTCCAATTCAGTTTTTTCCTATCAGCATGATTTTATAAACCACTTTTTACCTTTTTTTTTTTTGAGAGAGAGATAGATTGCGAGTGGGGGAGGGGCAGAGAGAGAGGGAGACACAGAATCCAAAGCAGGCTCCACGCTCTGAGCTGTCAGCACAGAGACCCACATGGGGCTCAAACCCATGAGCAGTGAGATCATGACCTGAGCCGAAGTCAGACTTAACCAACTGAGCCACCCAGGTGCCCCTATAGACCATTTTTTAAACACACAGACATATCACTCTCTCTACCTCTCTGTCCAAATCTAACGGGGCTGCAGACAGACATGTTTGCTGGAAGGAAGATGGCTGATTCCTCTGCCAGCCTCCACCCCGCCTTCAAAATGGGGAACTTTCTTAATTAAGAACTCACCTTGCCTGAGAACCTCTGGGAAAATATCTTCCAAAAAGAATAAGGGATCATAGGAGGCAAGGATGTGGGTAATGGTCAGACTGGAGTTCGAATCCTAGATCTGGCATTGAATTTCTAGGTGGCCCTGGACAAATTAATTCTTCACGTTTCCATTTCCTCATCAGTAAAAAGCAGATCATAAGAATTATCCAACTTAAGGATGTAGTGAGTTAAGATATGTCTAATACCTAGTAGTGGTTGACATGCAGTAATTGCTTAATAAGTAATAGTGACAGTGTGGAGGGCCATTCCTGACATAAAAGAGCTCTCAGACTTTAACTCCTATACAATGATATTTAGTGCAATGTCCATGTTTTACCACATTTTAAACAACATAAATACCTTTGCTAACCTATCCCCTTAGCCTACTTAGCACCCTGTTCTTTCCTATACCCATCTCTATGGTCCGGAAACTGTTAGGATGTGACTGAAGAAAAGACTTTTAGTCACAGGTATCTCCTCTACCACCCCCTGCCCCCATCCACACTGGCACCGCCCCACATTAGAACCACATTAAATAAACTCTCAATTGAATTTATCTTCACACCTATCCAGACCCACATGCAAGCTGAAGTTAAGTTCTCTCAATGTGGTATAAACACATACTCTAAATAGGAAACTGGGACACATTTTTTTTAATGAAAAATAGTTGATTGTCACAGAAATAAAGGAAAAGGTGATCAACTTTCCAGATTCTTCTTTAGCAAATTTCCAAGTGGCAGTGACTTTTTCTAATGGTCAGTTCTGTAGCTTGGTATTTTGGTGCCCAAAATATTGTGTCATTGGCTTAGACCAAAATGAAAATTCCAATTACAGTGCAACTTCTGAAGGTCTATATAGATAGAAAAAGCCACTGAGGGGCCAAAAAAATCAGCATGAATGCCTATAAAAAAGTAGAGTATAAAGTTGTGTGTCCTAAGTGCCTCTCTTCTCATAACTTTTGATAACAGGAGCCTGAACCAAACCATGATGCTGAAGTAAAACCTGCTAAACACTGAAGCAAAGTGGTTTGTTTACACCTATGCCACTATTTAAAATACCACAAATAGTCACAGCGAACCAGGTAGAATCATAGTTATAAAACAGAGGTTAAGTATATTCACTTATTCTTTCACTCAGTAAGCGCTTTTGAACATCTACTCTCTGCAAAGCTTTAAGAGAAGCCCTGGGCACCTGAGTGGCTCAGTTGAGCATCCGACTTTGGCTCAGGTCATGATCTCATGGTTTGTGAGTTCCAGCCCCACGTCAGGGTCTGTGCTGACAGATCAGACTGTGTCTCCCTCTCTCTCTGCTCCTCCTCTGCTCTCTCTCCCTCAAAAATAAATAAACATTAAAACAATTAAAGAGAGAGAGAAGCCCTGAGGTACACTGGTGAAGAAAATAGGTCACGACTCTTGCCTTCATGGAGCTAAGAATTGAGGAGTCAGACAATGAAGCATCAGCAATCAGGTAAACATATGATGACATAATATATATGGGGATAAATGCTCCCAGGGAGATAAGTGAGTGGAATGCGGAATATCTGGGCAACAAACTGAAGTCCAGTGTGCCCCGAAGGCCTCTTGGAGAGGGGCCGGGGCTGTTCCCATCTCCAGAACGTTGGGAAAAGTCAGGGGGACAGATCCCTGGGTAGAGGAGAAACCCAGGGCTTTGAGGCAGAACAGACTTGGTGTGTAAACCAGAAGAAAGGAGAGGGATGTGGTATCTCACAGATTTGCCCCTAAATCTTGGCTTTTCTCTGTGTTATAAGAGCAAGTTATTTGAGGGGTAGTGAATATTATGGTCAGAAATATGAACCATAGAGTCAAGCTTACAGGTTGCCTTGGCTTCACTACTTACCTTTCAATTACTTACTGCTTTAATTACTTAACTTCCCTGTTCTTCCTTTTCTCTTTTGTAACATGGAGATAATAATACCTAATTTACTGGATTGCTATAAAGATTACATAGGACTAAACATAAACTTATAGCATAGGGCTTATTGCATAAGAAGCATATAATAAATGTTAATTATTACTACTCTAATAATAGTAATCATCATCATCATCAAATGTTCTGACCCTCAGAGGGTTAAAATGAGTACAATTCTAAAATTAAAACCACTCTTCTACTATTCTTTGCGGATTATATAAGATAGTAAAATTCTTAATATATATTGCCTAGCATATATCACTCAAAACACTGGTAGCTATTTCTACTGTTGTTTTTAAATTAATAGTAGTATTGGCTATAAGCTTCAACTAGTATCAAATCTATATGTTTTCTACATTGACTAAACCCAAAATATTCTTAGAGTATCAAAATATTCTTAGAACTGAGCTTTAGCCAACATTTCATTTGGTTCAAGTCCATATTCTATACATAAAAAAGCACATTTGTTATGCTCAAGTTTTCATATCTGTCTCAAGGCCTTCTTCACTTGTCTCCCGTAAATGCTGCCTTTACCACTCAAGAACCTAGATGCATAGCTAAATGTGCCTGTTAGTGTTTGTCATGTTGCCTTATTAATATCCCTCCTTTTGGCCTCAGAAGAGAACGGAAAGAACACAGAGTTAGCTATGGCTCATCTCCAAACCTCTCACAATCTCCATCCCGCCAATGTGCACTGCAAATAGGGGAGTAAGGAGCCAATGGTTCAGGGTAACAAACTGAAGTTTTTATCACCATCAGTCACTGCTTTGGCCAGTTTTGCAGGATATTCAGTGAGGCATAGGGAAAGGAAGGAAGGAAGGAAGGAAGGAAGGAAGGAAGGAAGGAAGGAAGGGAGGAAGGGAGGAAGGGAGGGAGGAAGGAAGGAAAGGAAGGAGGGGGAAGAGGGAAAGGGGAATGAAGGAGGGAAGAAGGAAGGAGGAAAAGGACGGAGGAGGGAAGGAAGGGAGAGAAAATGGAAAAAAAAGAGGAATGAGGGAAGGGAGGGAGGGAAGAAAGGGAGAGAGAAAAGGAAGAAGTAAAGGAAGAAGGAGGAAGGAAGAGAAGGAAGGAGTTAAAAAAGAAGTGAGCAAGGGAGGGAGTGAAGAAAGAAAAGGAAGGAAGGAAGGACCAAGGTGAAGGGAGTAGGGATAGATACATGTACTAGAGCATAGTCATGCTCAAAGACAGCTGTGGAAATTATAAAGGCACAAAACCTCTTGTGTGCAAATTAAATAGAAACCAGTCCACAGACCAAATGACAATCCTTTAGCGGGTATAACAGAAATATAGTACTCTCACCACTTTAGTCTTTGTTCTATTTCTGTTTGATTTCATTTTCATAAGAATCTGTGAGCAACCTTAAGGGTTGGTCTCTGCAATGCAAAAACAAATATAAATGAATCTGCAAAAGTTCCTGATTCTAAGATACACGTATCAGTTATTTTTCCCAGTAGGTGAAGCAAGGGGACAGCTACAATTTCTTTCCTTAGAATTCATGACTTCCCTTTCCCATCAGGGTAATGGAAGGAGCTGTGGGGCTGAAGTCAGAAAACCCAGGATTCAGCTGAGAAACTGCTAGCTATGATACCTTGAACAAGTTGCTTAAATGCTCAAAATGTTTATTTCCTTATTTACAAAGTAAAAGAGTTGAATGAAATGATCCCCAACTTTCCTTCCATCTGTGAAGATTTAAGCCTTCAATTATAATCTGTTCAGGAGTGCTCTCAGTTATGTCCTGAGTTGTGATGAAACGTGTATTTCTATGGACTGAATAAAGCCTAACTCTCACGAATCGAAGGGTGCTGTAATGCCATTCTTTTTGTAATAAACATCGTTGTTTCATCAAACACAAGTCAACCCAAACCACAACTTTCCAGTAACTGCTGACTGCTCTCACTGTGTGCGCGTATGCATCACCCAGTTGGGCATATGGTTATTTTAGAGTACAAGTCCCTTTAAGTGGGTCTAGGGCAGGTGTAACAAAAAATCCACCGCCACCTTTCACTACACTTGTACGCTTGGGAAGATGGCTTTAGGTTAGAATTTGTCAAAGAAATATAATTTAGAGTCTATTTCCTTTTATTGTTTCTTTCTTTTTGGTTTGCTTTCTTTCTACCCTACTGGACTTATAATTATCTCTGCCATGTGAAGTGAAAAGCATGTAGGGAATAAAAGCAACATCACCTCTTACACTAAAGCACTAAGCTTATGCAAGGATCATCTTCACATTTTCCCCTTTCAAAATAACATGTAGGGGCGCCTGGGTGACTCAGTCAGATAAGCATCCGACTTCTGCTCAGGTCATGATCTCGGAGTTCATTCCAGCCCCGCATCCAGCTCTGTGCTGACAGCTCAGAGCCTGGAGCCTGCTTCGGATTCTGTCTCCCTCTGTCTCTCTCCGCCCCTTCCCCACTTGCACTCTCTCTCTCAAAAAATAAGCATAAAAAATTAAAAATTAAAGGAAAACAATATGTAGATATTAAAGATGTCTACCTTCTGTATTTTAACCCTCTTGCTGCTGGGGTGGGGGGAACAGGATTTAATTAGTGTGCAGTTGAGTTTAGTAAGAAATGCACAGAAGTGGCAACAGCTGAAGAAAATTCTCTATCAGTGTGGTGGGGAAGAAGAGGCTGTCTGCGAGCATTTTTTTCCTACTTTGGAGCTCTAGAAGTAGCCGGTTAATTAGATTCCATGGTTACTGCTATTGTAATATCTGCTTATTTGAAGTGTAAAGATAATCATCAATTGTATGCTCTTGACTACACTATTAATGGCTTTAATACTCACATTGTGTTTACATTTTGCATTGTAGCGAACACTTAGCTATTGTGGTTTTTAACATGTAATAATTCAGTGAATACTGTCTCCACGTAATGCCCTTGCCATCTCACTCTGAGTATTAAGTGTTGTTTTTCTAGTGAGGTCTTGAAATGTGGGGCATTATGTATGAGTTATGCTAATTTGTTAGGGCAATGAATACATTAATTTCATTAGTAAATGGCCTCAAAGCAATAATTACCAGTGTAGGTGTGTCAGAAGTGATCATGTTCAGTTTTGCCAGTTAATTATTAAGATTTTGTTCTGAGGGGCCCAGATTTGACATCCAGCTTCAATTTAGCCATAAATAAAACCCTGAAGTATGTCAGGATGAAGAAATGCAGCCAAGAACTTGTGTTGCATGTACATACTTACACTTTTTGTCCGATTGCAACTGCCAATAAGATGCCAAAATAATTAGTGTTAGTAATATAAAGTTTTAGTATGCCTCTCAAAAGCACATTTTATTAAAAATAGCAATTATGTCTTCTTGATACCCTTTTTTGCCTTCTATAACTGGATTTTACATTACCCACAGAACAGTATGTAACTTGCTAAGATGAATTCCACTTAGAATTGTTGTCTGCAATTCCTCTTTAAAGCTAAAATCAGTTTTTTTTAAATAAATGGAATTTTCCTCTAATGGATTAATTGGCTCCCTGAGCCTGCTGTATTATTATACTACTTAAACCATTTGCTGCTAAGCAGTAATAATAGAACCTGTACTTCAATATTAATTTCCACAAAAATTTGACATTCTTTTTATAATCATACACCTGTTGGAACCCTTTAATGCATCTCCATTTGCTAAAATGATATGTGGAGGTCACGGAAAACTGAGCAATTGCTTGGGCTGTTTATGGAATCTTGGAATACTAAACCGTTCTCAGTGTAC
This sequence comes from Suricata suricatta, assembly GCF_006229205.1. Taxonomy (NCBI): domain Eukaryota; kingdom Metazoa; phylum Chordata; class Mammalia; order Carnivora; family Herpestidae; genus Suricata; species Suricata suricatta. Next base: position 70,250,953 of record NC_043707.1, read on the forward strand.
TGGTGTTCTGCTCAAATGGGAAAATAATAGTCTCTACGAGTTGAGGAGGAAAGGAATACAGTGGAGTTTGAGAAGCCGATGACACACGTGTGTAAAGAAAGGACATGTAAGCCATAACAGGGAAGGAACAAAGTAAATGCAGAAAAGTGGATAGAAGAGGAAGCCATTACGGAAAGGAAAAAAAAAAAAAACGGCAACACAGGAAAGACACCGGCAGAAAGTGCTCTGCTATTAGTGTTTAATAAGTGCAAAAAAGCCTGACTCATTTCTGCAAGTGATTGTTGATGAATCAGCCAGCAGCCGTAACCCTAAACATGAGAACGGCAGTGATGAGACTAGAGCTGGCCAGCCAAGAAATTGGTTCCCTTTTAGAATCTTCTTGTCTTGTAGGGACATCACCGGCACTTCTGTTCCCTGTCTAATTTTCCATCCAGGGACTGTCACCGCACCGTCTAGCTGCCACCTGCCTTTGGCTTTGGCTGTATCATAAAAGTTTGATTTTTGAATGTTTCTAGACTTCGGCCAGGTTCTTGAAATCTGAACCTGGGCTTCCATGTGCAAACAACCATCCTGCCCTCAGGACTTAGAAAAGTCAGATATTGTTTGAGTCCAAAGCAAGATTTCATTTACCTGAACGGACAGCCAACGTTGGATACTCAGTTTTCACAGATCACGGCAGTTTGGACAATCATCAGACAGGCTGGCAGTTTGGTGATGGTGGTCCTCAGTGTTAAAGATTCATTGAGAAAGATCTCTTCCTTCCACCTTAAATTAATGCAGAAGTTCAAACTTTAGAAGTGATTCTGGTTTAGACTAGCAGACTCTAAAGTTTATTTAAGGATATTTAATTAACATGAATTTAACTTGAGCAGGATTATTGGTAGTGATCTTGACTTTTTTAACTATTGCCTACATCTGAAACACATTTATAGACATGAATAGCCATTTTTTTGTGAAAACTACAGAAGAAAAGATAGAGGCCAAGGAGCCCTCTTCTATTTGAAGACATTAAGTTAAGATATAAAGCTTCGCTTTACTTGCTCAGTTAAAGGGAGAGATTAGAGGCATTAAATTTTAGTTACAGAGTAGAGATTAAGAACCGAGGCCTCTGTATTGCACAGCTCCAGAATTACCCTATTCACATCATAATCTGAATGAAAGCCAACACCAGTAATTGTGCGGTGCACAACATGTGCAGCCGTACATATCCACCCTATTAAGGACTCAGGTTGAGGAATGAGAAGGATTAGGGTTTGTCTAAGCAGTGCCACTTATTCCCTGCACTGCAATGAATCAATCATATACTCTCCACAAGCCACAGGCTTCTCATGTATAAAATAGCAATAATACAATATTACCTGTTTCATAGAAGTGTCATGAAGGTTTAATGGACTAAATGTCTACAAGCCTGTCACATGGTAGGAACCGAGCTAATGTTAGTTATCATTATTATTACTGTCCATAGTGGTCTCTTTTTTGTCAGGTGGTAATGCCAGAGCACCATAAAAATGGGAGGCTCAAACAGGTGGGCGTGGATCTCTACCCCAGCTTCCAGTGATGGTTCAAACACTTGAGGCTTTGCCGATGGTAACTGCGTTGCAGATTCTCAGGCTTCTGGGCCTTTTCAACTTAATGCCCTGCTACAGTGATGTGAAGTATTTCCCCAGCTCCTTAAGTGTCCTTCGGCTGTTTGCCAGTATTCTTTTTCTTTCATGTTCTCTCTGTTTCTCTTTTCTCCCCACTCCCCTTTCGGTGCCTCCACCATTCTCCACCACTCTCTCCGCTCCCTCAGCTACAGGCACATTTGCCGGGTCAGTCAGAGCCCCGCGGTGCTCCTCTTTGTCCCCGTGTCCTGAGCAGCCCACGTGAGCACTTAAACCTGACTGGCATGGAGACTCCTGCACAGGGAAGACAGAGCCAGCTGATTTTAAGGAGAAATCGCCCAAAGAAATTAAACTCTACATATTATTCCCTGGAACCTCTTTCTTCCAGCCTGTCACAAGGTACTTACAAATGTTACTACAATTTCTGAGTGCTATTATGCACCATCAATTGTGCTAAGCCTTTACATAATTTTATTATTTAATAATCACTAACTTATAGGTATAAGTATTATGGCTCCTTTAGGGATATAAAACCTAGACTTGGAGAGAGTTTGAGTTACTCGCCCAAACTCACTGAGCGGGTAAGTATTAAAATATTTATTTAAGCCCAGATATGACTCCAAAGCCCACCACCTTCTACTCGTTTTCCACTACATTTTATAGGTTCTTACTGTTTGAGTCCAATGCAAGCGTGAGCCTTGGAGCATTGCACAGAAGGACAGATGCCACTCTGCATAACCAGTTTGTACCTTTCTTCCCAAAATGATGACCTTAGTCCTCTAGGGGGGAGGGGTTTGAGCAGTCATATCGTTAGTGTAAAAAAAACACCACAAACCTTCAAGCTAATGACACAAAGACGACACTTGTGTATTTCGGAGACATGCTGATCCATTACATGTGTGCTGTCTTCTGGGTTTATCTTCTAACCCAGGCAGACCCTGACTTTGTGTACGGACGCAGCAGGATGATGTTAGCAGATACATTCCACACACCACTGTAAGACCCATTCAGTTAATACTACCGCAGGTAAAGACTGTCTCGAGGGGCGCGTAGGTGGCTCAGTTGGTTAAGTGTCTGGCTCCGGCTCAGGTCATGATCTCGCAGTTCGTGGGTTCAAGCCCCGCATCAGGCTCTGTGCTGACAGCTAGCTCAGAGTCTGGAACCTGCTTCAGATTCTGTGTCTCCCTCTCTCTCTGTCCCTCCCCTGCTCATGCTTGCTCTCTCTCTCTCTCTCAAAAATAAATAAAACCTTAAAGAAAAAAAACCATCATGAATGCCGTCCAGCACCTACCTCCATTCGGGGAGTTCGGTGGTTGCCAGTACGTGGGCTCCAGGCTCCTGGGAAACAGAATTAATATCAGAAATGAGTGAAGCTAAAACCAAGGATTATCTCAAATAGTATAATATTTCATACAGATACAGTATTATTTTTCAATGTATTAAGATCTACAGAGGTGGATGTGACTAATAATACAGATTTTAAAACACGTATATGGAGGATCATGAGACTCTGTAACAAAAGTAAAAGTTTTTTCCCAATAGAAAGGATGGAGGACCATTGAATTCCACATTCTGACCTCAAGAATCTTTATATTTAAGCAGGATAGGAACACGGGTAGAAAAGAGTACCTTGTGTCTCTTTAATTGATACCTCAAAACCCTGAAACAAATAGTAGCCACTTACAACATCATGTAGGAAGAACAGGCTCAGACCTTCAGGAAAATGAGAAAAAAAGAAAAAGGAGGGAAAAAAGGTGGTCTCTACCATCCAGTTTCTGCTGACATCACCATTCTTTAAACGGCCTTGAATGTAGCAAGAGAAAAGGTAAAACACCTCCAGAGTTAAACCAAGTCACAGGAAAAGGAAAACACAACAGAAGTCTTTGTCTTCATGTTTTACCTGCACACACACTGATAGCAACGCCTTGCTGTCTTTGGTGCTTTGTGCAGTACTTTTCAAAGACTCGAGGCTAGAGAGACCCGGATGGAGTGACTAAAGGTCTGTGAGGACCTCTAGCCTCTCAGACCCTGGAAATGTAGCTTGATGTCATAAGAGATACCTGTAACATCCAGCCCAGAGATGATATTAGATTAATCAACCTTCCAGCACCTTCTTTGCCTGACACCTCCCATGTTCCGCCATATTTGAAAACTGTCTGAACCATTGAAGCATTAGCCATGGCGTGGCAGCCAGGGCCTATCTTAGTGCATACCGTCTCTGGGTTCCAGGAGGAGAGCCATCCGCCCTTTCAGAGTTGCCATGCTCTCTTTGCAGGGGTCTCTAAGCTGTCATGGTAGAGTTGGCCCACAGATCTCTGCCAGGTGGGAAGTCTGCCTGCCGGGAAGGTGGCACAATTGTCCCTCTGGCCTAAGACATGCCAAAGTTGAGCAATGTTTTGTTGGTAGAGCTAGAATATGAATCTAGAACTTGCTAAACAGTTTGTCTCTCTGGTTATTCACTTGGATTTAGGTGAAATCTGAACTTCTGAATTTTAAATTAATATTTATGGCACAATTTAATACACATTTAGTAATGTAAAGAATCTGATTGAAAGATGTGGTTTGCACATAAGCCCCACCAGAAACTCATTTACTAACAGAATCCAACTCTAAGTAAAATAAACAGCTTTGCTTTCTACTGACATTTTATAACCACCTTAAGGGAAAGGTGGAGAGGGGAATTGGGTTTCCATGTGGATTTAATTCAAGAACTTCCCGAGAAAGTGCTTGAAGGCAATACGGTAGTGAGCCAACTTTTTTCTGTTAAGTCACAAAAAAATAGATTGTACCAAATAGAGGGGATCAACCGCAGCTGCAAAGAGGAAATTTAGAATTATCATCATACCAGTATCAGAAGGTCCTTTATGTTTATAGCTTCATAAAAGTTCAGTTAGAGTATTTGCTGCCAACTAATAAAAAAGTAATGAAAAATTTTGCAGATTTTTTGTGGAGACAGCAGTTACCTAATCCCCAAATCCTGATGAATTCATATATTCAAAATATTTAAAATGCAAAATACACCCAAGAATTTATTTGTGATCTCTTTAAACGCATAGGTCTTAACCTCATTAATAGATAAGAAACAAGTATATTGTCTGGCTGTACATCAATATGTGCTTGGAAATAAATTCTGATTCCTTTATTACCCAAACTTTTGAAAAGCCGTAATTAAGCAATGACACTCCAGGGTGGATGTTATTAGGTAAAAATGAAGGCCTTGTCCCTTTAATGCCCCTTGATGTGTGTTATTACCCAGGAACCCCTGGATTCCATGTCTTTTTGTGATTATAAAGGAGGTCTCTTTTACATTTATTTTTTTTAATGAATTCTAACAAGAGGGCTTTTGTATTTATTGTACTAACACATCCATCTATTTGAGGGAAAATCGTTCCTATTGGAAGGACGAAAGAAGCAAATGAGAAGTGCCTGAAAATATTTTTTCTGCTATTTTGGGGCTGAGTTTTTCCCCCTAGTGTATTTTTAATACGAAAGTGCAGACACCTTCTGTGTGTTTCATAAGTTTCTCCGTGTCTCCTTTCCTGTTCACATCACTCTCTGAGCCCCGCGCCATCAGCCAGCCCGCTCTGTCTAGTAAGCTTTCGCTTCCAACAGATTGCCCTTAACCTTTACTTTTCATTAGAGAGCACAAAGCGGGAGGCAGTGGGGGAGGAGGAGAATTAAAATTGGAGGTGTTTCAAGCGTCTGTACTACATTATGCCACTATATGAAAAAGTCGTATAGTTTAAAATGAAAAGTGAAGTATGGTGCCTGTGATCTGGCATTAAAATTCATTGCTGTGGAGAGCTCATAAAAATCTGTATATAAATGTTGCTGTTATTATTTATGAATAATAATTGTATGATAATGCTTCCTCTTTAGTTAATTATTTGTGTGGTGGCTAAAGTACGTTTAGCTATTATTATTATTTATAAAATCTGTATGTTTATTGAGGGCCATGTGCCAGTCACTGTCTCAACACACTTTACATACTTTGTCTCGAGGTAATCTTCACAATAACGAATGTATTCGTATATACATTATATGTACATATACACGTACATATATACATAACAGACACACAAGTTCCGTTGGTAACTATCCTAAGGCATGCAGCTAGTGAGTAATGAGGAAAGAGTCCTACCCTTGTCAGTCAGATCAAGAACCCAATATCTTAACTAGTTCACTCCATAAATCACTGCCATCCCCAGACCCATGTTAAATAAGTAAATAAAGAGTCGCCTTTTACAGCTGAAGAAATCAGGACCGAAAGAAAACAATTAGCTTACAAATGTCACATAGTTATCCAGCAGCGGACCAGGGAGAGGAAAGCAGGTATTTCTGAGTATGGCTCAGTGCCTTGACCACAAAACCACGTAGTCTGAACTCTTTTGATGATCCTTTCTCTGGGAGTGGTTATTACCATTGGAAAGCTGGAACGACCATGATGGAAGTCCAGATCAGCGCCAATCGCACTTTTTTTTTATTAACAAAAATATAAGCTTACCCATGAGAGCTACTGCCTGGGAGGTATGAAAGAAATATCCAGACTGAGGATCAAAATAAAACAAACTCAATTTAAAAGCAGTCCTTTTGCCATAAATTCGATGTGCTGGAGGTCAAATCAGACCCCTGTGTGCAAATGGAGTATCTCTTGCTTAACACAGATGTTTTACTCTCCTCTAACAACCACTTTTTTGGTAGCAGGATTCTATTATATATAAAATGGAAATGCTACCAGCTTGGAGTTTTTGCAAATTTTCAGCTTTTGTACATTCTTTTTCCAGGGGGCATGTGAATCAAGTAGGAACAGAACAAACCGCGCGCGTGCACACACGCACAGGCACGCGCGGAAACACACACACACACACACACACACACACACACACACACACACACACACACACACTCCAAAACAGACACTCCACAAAAAGCTCTCGTGCGCACCCCTCCTGGCCCCCACCCGGCCGTTTGCATCCTGTCCTGCTGAGATAGATTTCAGAAGGGCAAACCACCTAAGTACCCCTCAACTGGCCCATTGTTCTGATTTTGCAGGCGTATCATTTTTCACTCGGCACCGTTGCCAAGCACCGGCAAGAAGCCCCGGTAAAAAGAAAAACAAAAAACAAAAAAACCCACGCCTCGCAGCGCGCCGCCACCCTGCGTGCCCCTTAGTCCCAGCCTTTCGATCACCTCGCGTGGAACTGCCTGGAGCTGTTTGTCGAACTGCTTCATGTTCCTCTTTGACTGAGAGAGAGACAAATGTTCCATATTATCTTTAATTTCCATAAAATTGTTTTAATCTTTGCTTTATAATAAATGTATAACGGTGCCCTCGGGGGATCTCTGTTTTGTATTATAGGTGTCTCCATTGGAGTTATGTGCAAGATAGGGCTGCTCAGCGTTTACCTTGCACCCAAAGGACCCGAAAGGTACTTTGAAACAAAAGATTCCTCTGGGAATCATCCATAAGCATAAAATGGAAAATTTCCTTTCCCCCAGTACGCCTCCATTCAACCTCCCCGTTCTGCAGACGTGATTATTAGCCAAATCAGATCAGGAACATAAGCGCAGGAACTGGGGGATACTTGCCCTTCTGACCGCCCCAGCTCTGGGTGTAATGTTTATGCGTGCACGCGGGTATATATAATTACAAATACATAATACATAAACCTCCTCTAAAGTATAATCAATTAGCTAAACTAGAAGCTGTTGCCACTGTGTCTCCGTTTTAAACTTTTTAGCTTCGACGATTCTTTAATATACCAGGTTGATGAAAAAGGAGGGGGAAGGGGTGGGGATGGGGAAGGTCCCAGGAATACATTTTTTGACATTTTGTTTATTATCATTTTATCTAGGCTAGTGGTAAATGGATGGACTTGTCAGCAGAAATCTCTTGGTGAAGTAAATAAAGAATCTTAATAGGCAAGGAGAATAGAACTAAGCAAATTGCTCACAAAGAGATCTAATTTATTGGTTTCGTTTTCGCGGAGATTCTGTTCTGGATTCTGGCTTTGCCAGAAGAAACAGCTGAATGATGACATGAACCCATACGCGGAGAAAGTGCTCTATCTGGTAGAAAAAAGGGAAAACATGGAGAGATTCTCTGCGTGGCCTCACCCCAGTTCCTTCAGAAAGTTAGCTGCCTTTTTACTGTGGGGTAACTCCTCAAAGCTAACGCCTGGAAGGTCGCCTCTGTTTTTATTTGCTGGTCTCTGTTAATAAGCCCATGCTGCATTCATGAAAGAAAAATATTGAATGTGACCACACCAGTTATAATATTATGGCTATTTGGGTTTAAGCATAATAAAGATACCAACAAGGGCTCCTCAGTTATTAATATTTTTTTCAGGTTAAAAGGCAGCAATAAATCATAAGGAGCATTTCCAAGCAGTAGCACTTTTATAGAAAATTGCTTGCTATTTAAACAAAATATTTGCTCTTCATCTCAGGAAAATATGTGGATGCTTCTGAACAAGAAGCTATTTTACCTACTCTCTGCCTTCTATAATTAGCCCCATCTTATTTGAAAAAAAAAATTTTTTTTATTTGCATGCCCAGATCACAGCAAAATATAGGGCACAAGTTTGCTTTGGCTAAATGAATAATTCCTTCATTAGTAGCCTATGTTTTTTCACAGAGGGTAGGGCACTGACTTTAAATATTTGTCCTTCTGTATCCATTCTTCTGAGAGGACTGAGACCTCTGTGTAGCTCTCTTTTGGGCTTGGATGAAACAGGATAAACAGACAGGGAGTTTGATCCAACAGACATGAATAGGAATTTCTCCCCACCACTTGTCAATATAGAATCTTCTTCCCTTACTCACTTAGGAGAATACCTCTCCCTTGAATCCTGAGCCCAGAGGTCTGCTCAGGATGGGGCCATTTATCTCCAAAACTTGGCTTATTTACATCTTTGGGCAGGAGTTGGGTGGAGAAGGTCACACAAATACTAACCTATCTCTCTTCACTCCTGGATTAGACTTGCTGGTTAGCAGGAAGCAATGGATATTTTAGACTCTTGCATAGGTGCTCACTTGACCCTCTCTACTTCATCACAGTCTCTCAGAGAAGCCAACAATTTTGACTGACTACACCTCGGTAATCACATGGTTCATGATTGCTGTTTATTCATTTATACTGTAAAGAAAGGTAACTGTGAATATCTGTTTAAATATTCCCTTGGACCAAAAATAACTGTGCCCATGGCAGATGAGATCAGGATCATAGGTGAAAAACAAACTAGCCTCTCTTCTAGGCGAACTGCAGTGCCGATTTCATTTCTCTCTCTCTTGAAAATAAGTTCCTAAAAGGAGTTCCGGACATTCCAAGTAATGATTGTAAATCTACCAAGTTAATTTATGAACCAATAAAGTCCTGTCAAGTCTCCTTCCCATCTTCTGGAAAACAGGTCTGCAGAGATGAAAAAAAGACCAGCTAGTTACTAAGGAAATATATTCTTCCTTCTCATATATTCCTCCTAAGCCTTGCTTTGGAGTCAACTTCTATGCACTGTGGAATATGGAAATCCCTACAAGCACAGAAAGTATTTGGGGTGATAATGGTCTACATTGTTAGATAGTAAGGCTTTAAGGAAATTAACAATAAATGCATCATTATTATATCCAAACTGCCATCAGATTAAATTCAAAACTCTAAATGAAAAGCTGAGGCATTCAGTTTCTCAGACACATAACATAAAATCAAGGCTGTTACAAGAAGACAGTATTTAAGATGTCCCCCTCCCTTTTCTCCTCAGTAAACACCTTGTAAATTTGTCTGAAATTTTCAAATTTTGCATTAATTGAGGCTCCTTTGCCTGTTCATTTGAGTTTTGGTGTGAAAATATATCAAGTCTCAACACACAAAAAGCTGCTCTCTCAAGCCACATTTCATAACACAATTTCATCAGATGGTCTTAATTTTCTGCATGACATTATCTTTCAAGCTGACATAAGACTGGGCTGTGATATTTGCATACTCAAGACAGAACCATGCAGCTTAGCTATGTTTCTGCTTGTGTGGGAATTTGGGGCATTTTTACTTTGAGGAATCAAACAAATAAACCTTCCAAAAATAAAAATAAAAATATTTTCTCTACTCTTTGAATGACTTTGTTCCTGCCTTTTAACTAAAGAAACACTGAGCTATTTTAGATGATAACTGTAGTTTCTGAATCACGTGGCCCAGTATTTTGAGGTGTATTTATCTCCTGAAGGCCTCTGACGTACAGACCAATTAGTCAAGGAGACTTGGCTGTTTTACTTGGCTGGTATCCACATCATTGTAAATGTGCAAAAAAGAGAAAGGTGTTTTTATGGACAGAAAGGGTGTGTATTTTAAATCATGAAATCTAGGCAAAATTCATCACTAACCTTGGAGTTGGAACACCAAGCCCTTGGCTCCCATACGTGCCAGCCCTGACTCGACAAGTCACCTAACCTTGTGTCAGGGTCTCTTAGCATGTATATTCACTCCTTATTAAAATATATTTCTTGACGGGCATCTGGGTGGGTCAGTCAGTTCAGAGTCCGACTTCGGCTAAGGTCATGATCTCATGGTTCATGGGTTCAAGCCCCGCATTGGACTCTGTGCTGACAGCTCAGAGCCTGAAGCCTGCTTTGGATTGTGTGTCTCCCTCTCTCTCTCTGTCTATGCTGCTCATGCTCTCTCTCTGTCAAAAATAAATAAGCATTTAAAAAATATATATCTATATCCATCTATAGATAGATAGGTAGATAGATAGATAGATAGATAGATAGATAGATAGATAGATAGATTTCTTGAGTGCCCCCAATAGGCTGGGTGCTGTTTTGGGTGCTATCAATTTGAAAACACCCATTAATCCATCTAAAAATATGGCAGATTAGAACCGGAAGAGAATCTTACTCCAATCTACTATAGGGATGAGGGAAATGAGACCAGGTTGGGCCAATCACCCATTCAGGCTGTGATGCCATAAGTGGTGGGGAAGAAGTGGAGTCTCCATGTCTCTCTTACAAGGCTTCTAACCAGATAAGCTGAAAATGTTGTTATTGTTATTATTGAAGTTCAACCAATGAAAATTGTCCTTTTGTTTGTTTAGACAGTTGGTTGGTTGGTTGGTTGTGGTTTTTGTTTGTTTTAGTGAAAAGGGAAATAGTGTATTAGCTAGTTTCTGATAAGCATTGGTCCTATCAGAGTCTTGGCATAGTAGATACACAGTAAGTATTCCAGCTCCTGTACACTGGATTGGAAATGCTCTTGTCAAGGTCACCAATGACCTCCATATTTTTATGTCCATGGATGCATTTTACATCCATTCTCAGGAACATCTGACATAGCTGATCACTCCTTCCTTGAAAGATTTTCTTCAAGTGGCTCCTTGGACACTGCATGGATCAGCTTCTCACTCACTGGCCATGCCTTTTCCATCTCCTTTCTGAGTCTCCTCTCTTGCTGACTCTGATCCCAGTGTGCTACAGGCTCACCATTTGGAGTGCTCCTTTCCACTCTCTAGTCACTTTCCCAGGGAGCATGTCCAGTCAACCCCACAGCTGCCATCCACACAGCCATCCACATGCTGCCAAAGTCCTGGCATATATTTTCAGATCTAACCTCTCCTCTGGTCTTCAGATGATAAATCAAAGTATCTACTCATTATCTCCATTTAGAAGGTCAATATACATTAATATCAGTTAAGAACATGTTCTGCTATGGATAACGGAAAACTTGATTTGACGTGACAGGCTTATTTCTGTCACTCTGTCCAGGGCAGACATTGTTGCTCTTCAGTGACACCAATAACCCACTCTCCTGTCTTCCAGCTCCACCATCTTCATGGTGCATGTTTGGTTCTCATTATCACCAACAGCTGCTGCAACTCAAGTCCCCTTTTCTGCATTCCAGGAAGAAGCTGGAAAGGCCAAAAGTACAGAGGAAATAAGCCTCCTTATGAGGCTGAGCCTTGTTTTATTTTATATTTTTCCATGAAGTTACGCCAAGCAAATTGACCTACATCTTATGAGCCAGAACTCTATCATACGGAGGGTGGGAATTGGAGAATTTCCTTTTTCAATTTCTCCTCCAAAGTTAAAAGAGAGGGGATTGAAAGGGTATTTACTGAGCAAAGGATGTTATCTGCAACAACACTTCACCCTTAAGATGTGCTGTGCATCCCAGTAAGCAGTCCCTGTATCTTTCACACTCATACTAACAACTTGCTATCATCCTTGACTTTTCTCTTCCTCTCATACGACACATCAAATTCAACAGTAGAGCATTTCAGATTTACCTTCAAAATATACCCAGACTCTGACTGCTACACACCACCTCTTCCATTCCCTGCTCCGTCCACGCCTCCCTCATCTCCCACTGGCATCATTGCAAAACCTTCCAAACTCCTCTCCCCGCATCCTCACCTTCACCCCACAGGCCATTCTCGACTCAGAGACCAAGTGATCCTTTTAAAACCCAATTCAGCTCATGTCACTTCTCGCTCAGAACCCTCCTGTGGCTTCTGCCTCACTCAATATCAAATTCCAACTCCTCACAAACAACCTACAATGACCTCCTTGTTCTTGCCCCAGCTGCTTTTGGATCTACTACACCCACGTTGGCCTCCTTGTGGTTCGTCCAGCACACCACTGCGTTCTCCTGCCCTGGGGCCTTTGCAGTGGTCCCTTTGCCTGAAACACCTGACTCCTACATGTCTTCAGGTCTTACTCGCCCACTTTCTTTAGGTCCCTGGTTAGATGTCAATAGTCATAGAAGGTTTTCTTGAACTCCTTATAGAAAGTAGCAACATCACCCAACTCTATCCCTTTCTGTCTCTTTACATTGCTTTAAATCTTCAGGAGGGGACACTATATATACAGATATACAAATTTATATAATAATATGTATTACATATATCTATAACTGTTGATAGGTAAATAGATAAACAAATAGAGAAGTAGAGAGATGTGTATGTGTGTGTGTGTGTGTGTGTGTGTTGTCAATTTCCTATCCTCCCAGCTAGAACTTTCAAGATACTGGACACTTGGTTTCATTAATTGCCTGCATATAATATTCAGTATGCATAGAGCAAATTAATGCTTACAGAGTATAAAAGCCATGCTAGGTACACTGTATGCATTATCTGATTTAATCCTCAACATCTTATGAGATAGGTACCCTGGGATCCTCATTTTACAATTGATAAAACAGAGGTTCAGAGAAGCTTGCAACTTACCCAAGATCTCACGATGAGAAAGTGGTAGAACCAGGACTTGTCTGACTCCAAAGCCCAAGCTCTTAGCCCCACCTTTCATTGCCTTTCAATAAATAGTGAAAGAATGATTGATATATTTACAGAAAAACAAAAGCTTAACTGGATTTTCTTTGTTCCCTGGAGCTTTTCACAGTTTAATTCCATTTGCATTGGATGTTCCATTGTAGTGTTTTGTGTCCTCTCTTCTCTAGTTTTTAGAAGGAGCGTTTCACAGTCCTCAAGAATCCTCTAAAGGGAGCCTTCTGGAATGAGTTCCCTCCCCTCCCCACCCCCACTCCCATGGAGGACTGATGTTACAATAGTTTGGGTATTTTTCTCTGCAACTTTCAAAAAGAGAATAAAATGGTATTTGCACAGCCTAGTCTGATGGACTAGGATAGAGGGATTGAAGACATGCCTGTTGGATCGTCTGTTTCCTTCAGATTCTCATTTTGTAATTTAGCAGGTTGCCTGGCATTTCTTTGAGAAACTTGAAGGGACGTCTAGGCAAGGTTGAAGAATCTACTCCTCAGGAAAAATTAAGAATAGGATTGAGAGAAGATGCAAATCAGCATGGGATCTAGATCTCAGAGAAACGAGGCTCGATTTATTCAACAAATGTTTGTTTGTTTGTTTTCGTAAATAGAAAGTCTTAATTCTGCTGGCCTCAGAGATATATTTCCTTTGACCAATACCTTACTGAGAAAATTTGTGATGAAATTTGGCATACATGAACTGAAATCTGCAGCATGGGATAGGAAAGCTGGATGCAAAGTGCTGGTTGGTTTGTGTACACATATCCAGGCTTATGTAACTTGCATTTTAAGTGGTGATTTAACTGCATCAGACAAACAGGGCTGCTTCTGGCCACACCTTCAGTCTTCAAGGCTTTGCTGATCTATCAACCCTAAGTTGGTCTAAGCTGCTCCCTATCAGAAAACCAGGCTAATAAACGTGATCTGTTCTGGCATTGTAATAATATCTGAATTAACTTCTAACTCAAGACTTTGAAGAGGAAATAAAGAGGTAAGAGTTGAGAAAGACCATGAACTATAGATTTATTGAATCTTCAGCTTAAGTAGGTAAATACATAGAGCAGATCCCACACAAGAGTAACTTCATGGTACCTGGGTGCCTCTGACATTATCTCACCAGTCTCAGGCTTGTCAGTTAATGTAGATAGTTTTTCTACACAGCTCCTTCTGCCTTGCCTCTGATCTCTGATACCGACTTGCTAATTCCTTGACCTTTCACATCGGAACAGCTGACAAGTTATTGTGAACCAGGCCATCTTCTAAGAAGTTTACATAAATATTAGTTAAACGTAGACCCTCTACAGTAGGGGGTATTATTATCTTCTGGCACAGAGCAAGGGCTCAGGAAATATTCAGGAAATCGAGACACAAAGAGATTAGGTAGCTGCCCAAAGTCACTCAGCTAGGAAGTGCCAAAGCCTCATTAAAACCCAGGCAGTCTGATTCCAGAGCCAGGGTTTGTCACTGCTCTGCAATAATGTACCTGCGAGTCGCAGAGAGCTCTGCTGGTGCCTGTTAGGTCACTGACACACACAATGGCTCCTTCAGCTGCACAGAGTTCATCATCTGCTATGATTGCTGAAGTGCTGTTTAGAAGGAGGTTCTAGACAGGAGTCCAGAGACCTGGTTTCAAGTAACAACTCAGCCACAAGCTAGTGGCATGATACTGGACAAGTTATGGCTCTCAAGCCTTCTGTTTCTTCAATGGTAAAATGAGGGGGATGGACACTAGATGATTTTAAAGTCCCTTTCAGCTATAACATTTTATGAGTCTGCTTCCTCTATTATCTGTTCCTATTTCGATTGCTTTTTAAAAGTTATAGCTTTTAAAAGTTATAGCAATTGGCTTTTGAACCAGTCTGTGCACTAGAAAAGCTATAGATGGTACTTTGCAGTGATATTGAAGTGACTGCCTGTGTCACTGTCCCTGACTACTTCCAGGGACTCAGTGTTTAGAGTGGAAGACAAACATAAACAAATGATGCTCTCGTGCCGTGAGAGGACCAGCACAGCTTTCCTGCTTGAGAATGATTTGTACAAGAGGAAGCCACTTACAGGGAATCCACATTAAATAGGGACCAACTTTTCATAAGCAATAGTGGAAAAGCATTTTGCTATGATTTTATGTTGACACAGAATCTAAAGTATATGAAAATACACTATTTTATCTTAGCACCATTCAATTATATTTCCAACTAGCTTTAATTCTTAAAATGAGCAAAGAATGGATCAGAGGTTTACTTTGGGAATGATATTTTGCAAACAAATTTTATGATAGCCTGATTGAACATTTGTTTCAAATTTGACCTACTATGTGATCATAAAAATTCTTGTGATATTCAGGAAACTGGAGTTTTCCTAGAGGCCTTTCTTATCCTAATACTAAAATCCTAATACTAAAATCATCTTCATTTGAAGTTCCATTTCTCTTCTTTAATTGTTAACTGGTTTATTTCTAGGAGATTCTCCTTTGTCATTGGTTTTGGTCATTGGCATTGGCATTCAGAGTGTTACCCCAACATCACTGCCATCAACTTAAATTTTTTAATTGTTTTATTTTCCTTCTGTGGTATAATGTTCGACAGCCAGCAAAATGCCTACCAATAAAAGTTTTAACTTTTCTGGAAGGGAGACATCCTGGGCCAACTTTGGTATGGATGTTTGTTTGAGAATTGATTGAAAGTGCTCAGTGCATTAAAGAATATTTTCATATTATGTCAACTTTTGCTTCTCTATAGCCTCATGATTTCAAGTACTCCGACTGCTTCCATATCAACAATCTCCAGTATAATACAGTAATTATGACAACTGTATTTAATTAGATACACAGACACACATGTCTCATTGATCTGCTTTTACTCAAACACTTAACAATACTCTCACACATAGTCACAAGGCTGGATTCTCTTTAGTAAAGTAAAGTGACGATTTGATTCCATTTAATGACTAATGCTTTGTGTATTCACCTTTTTTTTTCTTGACTACAAGAAAACTAAATCTTAGATGTCACAAGCTGCAGAGTAAACTTCAGAGAGCTTCTTTGTCATTCACCACCAACCTAAAAATGTCTCAGCCATTTTGATTACATATTTGAGTAAATATTTTTTATTTAAAATATAATTAAGGTTTAATAGCACTTTCTTTTTAAGGGATAGGTATTCCTTTATCCTCTTAGCAATGATGCGAGTGCCAGATGTTTGCCTTCCGCTCATTCTCCACCCTACTCTTGCTTTCATCTTTGTTACAGAGAACTACATTGTCCAGAATCCCTTAACAACTAGTTACTGGGTAGTTTCAGCCAATCAGGGGGACTGGAAGAAGGCTGAGTGTGGGAAGGAGAGACCAGGGGAGAAGTTGGAGTATTTCTCCCTCTGATACCGTTTAAGGTAACATCCTGGCTATCTTGGATTTCCTCCACTGCTCTAGCACCTACTCAACCAAACTCCTTCCCTCCTCAATTCCAGCTTCTGCCCGGGAGCCCCTCTGTGGTTCTAGCACAAAATGTTCTTCACCAGTTTCAGGTCAAGTGACATCAACTTTTCTTGTTTCCTCCACCCCTGAGGGTGGTCATGGATCCCCACTAATCTCTGGGTTGCCTCGCTATTTCCTCTTGTCTTTTCAGCTCTTCCATCATCTAAACAATTAATTATCTCTTTTCAAAACATCTACAGTAGTTTTTATTTTCTTATCTTAGTCCCTGACTGATATGATATAAAACAATTAGATACTAGTGAATTAATATATATATAGTCTAAGCCCTGGCACAAAAGTACTTCAGAAAAATTTCCCATTCAAGTATATTGTGCTGATAGCTTTGAATAGTTTGTATAGCTACTTAAACATGCAAACATCATTTGGAACTTTCAGTGAGGAGCGCCTGGGCATCTTAGTCAGTTAAGCTTCCAACTTTTGGTTTCAGTTCAGGAACCATGAGATCGAGCTCTGTGACAGGTTCCATGCTGACAGTGCAGCGTGGAGCCTGCTTGGGATCCTCTCTCTCCCTCTCTCTCTCTCTCAAAATAAATTAGTAAACATTTTTTTAAAAGTTTCAGTGAAATGGGAATTATCTCTGGGATGAATTGTACAAGATCCACATGTACTTTTTAAGACCAGGTGTCACTTGCTGATTTTCTCAGGAAATATGTTAGCACTTCTTCCTTTGTGTCATCTTTCCAACCCTCTATTACAGCCCCAACTTCATTGTAAGAGAGCAGCATTCTCAACTGTAGCCTTATTGACATTTTGGGCTGAATAATTTGTTGTTGAGGTGCGGAAGGACATTGTTCTTTGCGTTGTAGGATGATCAGCAGCCTCCCTGACTGCTGCCAGCGATATGCCTCTAGCACCACCGCTGCTCCCTCACAGTGATAACCAGAAATATCTTCCGCCACTACCAAGCTTCCCATCAAGGGGCAAAGCCATCCCTAGTTTAGAACCATTGTACTATAGTTGTTTGTTTACAGAGAGATTTCTGATCTAGATTGTAAATTCATTTATGAAGAAATCATAAGTTGAACCTATTTTTGATTTGAATAGAATAAATAGAACTTTACTCAAAACAGTACAAAAGCACTCAAAATCTTAATCAATGCTGCATATGTTAATAATTTAAGATATTAATCGCCATGTGGATTAATTATATCATATTAGCTTGTCTCATAAGGTTATAAGGGAGATAAAATATATAGTTATGCATATACTTAAAGTAAAAATTAGGAAACTTAAGGGTAGTTTTCATTAATGTTTGAACTAAATCAGTTTTAGGAGGAATGGTATACTAATAAACATATTGTTCACATAGTGAACATTTTATACTATATTCACAAAAATCTCTTCTGGCATGAGCCCTGTAACAACCTCTGTGGTACATAAAAACCATTGAAAATGGAACGGATCCATTCAGTGGAAAAACCATTGAAAAATGTTGAAAATGAAGAAACGAGGGCTCAGAGGGTTAAGTGACCTTCCTAAGCCCACACAATGTGAGCGCTGCAGCTGGGACTTGGGGAAGTCTTCACCTCCCACCCCCACCCGCTTCAGCTCTTTTCAGAAAACAAGCTGCCTAGGGTCGTGTCCTCTTAGAGCTCTCTCCTCCCTGGGCTTTCAGTTCAGCGTGACCTCTAGGCACCCATCACCTTCTCTACCTCTACCAGCGACATCTTTGCTCCCGTCTCCCCCTGGAGATTTACACACTAAATGTGTATAGTCCTCAGTGTCCCAGCCTGGCCTGCTTCTCTTCGGACTGCACCTGCTTCTTCCGGCTTATCTTATTAGGTCTACCACTCCATTCCTGACTCGTGAGCACATTAACTCTGTAGCCAGATGCCTGGCTTTAAAATCAATTTTTAAAAGTTTACTTTTTGCGGGGCAGGGGCAAAAAGAGTGAGAAACAGACAGACAGAGAATCCCAAACAGGTTCCGAACTGTCAGTGCAGAGCCTGATGCAGGGCTGGAACTCACGAACTGGAGATCATGACCTGAGCTGACGCCGAATGAATGCTTAACTGGCTGAGCCACCCACAAACACCTGGCTTCAAATCCCAGTTCCCCGACCACTTAGTTTGCTGCCTTGGGGAGTTATGTAACATCTTTATGCATCAGATTCCTCATCTGTAAAATGATGATGGAAAATGGACCTACCTCATAAGGGGGCTGCAAGGATTACAACAGCATAATTGGTGGATATTGCTTAGAAAAGTGCCTAAATATTAATACCTACTAACAAATAAAACCAAGCATACATCCCTCATATCCCTAGGTTGTCCCTCTCCTGGACTCCAAACCCAAAGCAACAGAGAAAGTAGAGAAGGGAAGTGGCTGTAGGGCAGTGAGACCGCTGAATGGCAAAAGACATCAGGAGAGAGATAATAAAATGATAAAGAAAAACCTCCAAAAAGCTTCTTCACTGACTCACCAAGAGACATAGTGTCTCTCTTTCTCCATTTCCTTCTGTCCCCATCATGGTGCTGTTGCTGTACTTACCACTTTGCACTGCAATTCGTACTTAGATGAGCCTTTCCCATCTAACCGGTAAGACCCCTCCTGGAGTTAAAAGGTCATGTTCATCCCCCTACTCTCAGCACCTAGCAAAGTGCCCAGCGTGTCGTTAGCACTTAATAAATCTCTGTGGAATGAGGAATGAACGACCTGGTGAATGAGTGGGGATAGCAGTTTAGAAACACATCTCCTGGGTAAAGCATGCAGGGGGCTGGAGGGCAGGGCCTGGATCCTGTGTGTGATTGTCAGAGTTCTGAGCAGTGACTAAGGAGACTGCTCAACAGCCAGTTCTTTCCCTTTTAGAAACACTCATGTACTATCTACTGCTTTAGAGCTGAGCAAAACTATAGCTTGGGTCATGGCCTCTTGATCTCCAACTCTTTCAGAAACCTTCATTTTTTAAAAAATTTTCAGTACTTCTGTTATACATCAGCTTTCTTTTTCTGCTCCTGATGTTTCCTAGTATTTCACAACCCTACTGTGATGTCTTGCCTCTGTGTGGCATGAAAGCCTTTGTAATGGCATCGGCTAAGTGCAGTCATGCCCAGAGGCAGAAGGGTAGGTCCAGGTGCCCTCAGAGAGCTCCTTTTAGCGTTAAAAGTCCCCGATGTGGAGCCTGACAGCAGTACTTCTGCATTTGCTACACTTCTGTTGACCAGAATCTAGTAGTTAGGATCATTTCCAAACAAGGACTACAGAGAGAAGGGGGGCCTGGAAACATATTGGTGATGCCATACAGAGAGACAGGGAACTGGGGGGGGGGGGGGGGGGGGAAATGTCTGTTTGTGTCCTGACTGGGTGAGAAACAAGTAGAGGAGGGAGGGGAAGGGGCCCAGCAAAGATATTTCAGTCAATTTTCTCCACAAATAAACAATTCCACTGTTAATAAAAAGAGGTTCCTTTTTATGATTGCCGGCCAAAGCGCACGTTCTCCGCGGTAAAGCAGCTTTTAAAGCAAGTTTAAGGGGTTAGAAAGGTCTAGAAGATTTTATAACTGCCTTCTGCTTTTATGACTTGCTAACATCACCATCCTCCAAATCCTTTACTCTCCTTCACCTAAGGGAAGAGCAGATTTTCATTGGTCCAGATTAGTGCTGAGTGGTGACTTTTTTGGCGTCCATATCAGAGTCAGCTCAGTCTACCAATTCAATATCAGGTTCACAGATCTGAGGGTGATGTTTTGGCTATTGACTTAAATGTGTTAATTTTTTAACACTCACCAGGTAGCCTTTTGAAGTTAACACCCTTTTAGGGAAAGTAAGGGAAATTCACACCTCTTCAAAGGCAACTGTTTTCAGAAGACTTACAAGAGTGTAGTGTATGTTGATCCCTGTTGAAGCTCATCGCTTGGGAAAAGCATAAAAAGTTTGCTCTGGAGTGTTCTTTTGAAGATCACATATATAAAGAATGAGTTTACTCATTTGTTAAAAAAAAAAATTACAGGGGCGCCTGAGTGGCTCAGTCAGTTAAGCATCTGACTTCGGCTCAGATCATGATCTCACAGTTTGTGGGTTCGAGCCCCACGTCAGGCTCTGTGCTGACCGCTAGCTCAGAGCCTGGAGCCTGTCTCCAGATCCTGTGACTCCTTCTCTCTCTGACTCTCCCCTGCTCATGCTGTCTCTCTCTCTCCAAAAATAAATAAAACCATTAAAAAAATTTTTTTTAATTACATAAAACAAAGCACATGATGTCACAGTACTAGAAATTTCTCATGGGACCTGAGGTCTCAAGAAGAGTCACTGCACATTTATACGCATGTTGTCTTTGCCATCAGATTCCGGCAGGCAGACTCCTCTCAAACTCCTCTGTTTTATTAATGTTTTAAAATCTCTAGCCCTAGCCCAGAGTCTTGTCTTGAGGCTATACTCAATGAATGTTTGTTGATTGCCACTCCTAAGTCCTGAAAACCTTGGGAAATTTGTTTCCCATCCTTGCCTTCATGCTTGTTTTGGTCAGTAAGTCAAAAATATCACATAGGCCAATAGCCCATAAAAAGATGCTCAACATCACCAATCATTAGGGAAATGCAAATCAAAACCACAATGAAATACCACCTCACACCCATTAGGATGGCTACTGTCAAAGAAAAAGAAAAAAGAAAAACGGAAAATACCAAGTGCTGATAAAGTTCTGGAGAAATTAAAACCCTTGTGCGCTGTTGGGGGAAATAGAAAATGGTGTGACTGTTATGGAAAACAATATTTCAGTTCCTCAAAAGGTTAAAAATAAAATGACCATATGATCCCACAATTTTACTTCCAGTTATGTACCCAAAAGAAGGGAAAACAGGAGCTCAAAGAGATATTTGTATGCCCATGTTCATAGAAAATTATTCATCATAATAGCCAAAAGGTGGAAGCAACTTAAATGTCCATCAACACATGAATGGATAGACAAAATATGGTATATCTATATAATGGAATATTATTTGACCTTAAAAAGGAGGGAAACACTGACACATTCTATAACATGGATGAACCTTGAGGATATTATGCTAAGTGAAATAAGCCAGTCACAGAAAAGACAATGTTGTATGATTTCACTTATACGCAGTACCTAGAGACAGTAAGTAGAATGGTGGGTACCAAAGGCTAAGGGGAGAGGTAAATGGGGAATTGTTTAATGGGTATAGAGTTTCAGTTTTGTACATTGAAAAGAGTTCTAAGGATCTGTTCCATAACATGTAAATGTTCCTAACATTACCATGCTGTACACTTAAAAATGGTTAAGATGGCAAATTTTATATTATGTACATCTCACCACAGTTTTAAAAGAGACATCATCCAAAAAATGCATGAGGCAGTTATGTAGGTGAAATGCATAAGGGTGTCCTAATTCCCTCTAGATCTTAAATGTGAATGATGTAGGTCACAAATAAAATATCACTCTGATTTTTATGAGCTGCGATATTGGAATTGTATCAATTTCAGAGTCCATTAACTTTTGATAACCAGGGTGGTTGGTGATCTACAGTAGGATCTTTGTATATATATGTGTGCAGGTGTATGAGCATACCCAAGCGCCACTACACTATGTGTACCTTAACTACAGTGATATTTAAATGAAGGTAAGACACATGGTTAAAACTAAGGGGGTGATAATGTTTGTTCCTTTAGAGTGAAGAGCTGGCAATTGACATGATTTAAATGCAGCATGACAAATATTTAGTAGTAAAATGTTCATTTTATCAGTAACACTTATCTCTCTAAAATGGGGGCTGAATAAAAAAAAAACACAGCTCTGTTTCTAGTATTGCTTCCTTTATTGTGCATTTCTCAGTTTATTCTCAATTAGACACATCAGTGCGGTTTTGTAACCCTGACATAGAAAACATCACTATAAATAATATAGCCGGGAATTTGGAGAAAATATGTTATTAGGGAAGAACATTTTTCCCCTTCGTTTCCTTTTTTTTTTAAGGAAAAAAAAAATCCCTAAACACAGTGATGAAATGTTTTATGTCTGTACTGTCTGCAGCAGGAAGATGTGGAATTAAGGAGAGCTATAAAATATAAAGACTCTAGACCTGCATATGATTATCCATATTAAACTGAAGTAAATTCACTTCATATTGTTCACTGTGAGTTTTCACTTGCAAAACATGGTTCCATCCCTGCCTTGTCTTTGTAGTTTTCCCAAATCCAAGTACCTGGGAAGATCTGGGGACTCAAGGTGAGTTTTGGTTGCTTTTATGCTTTCAGAATGGTAAATTCAACTTTATTAAAGGTAATTGATTCAAAATAATCAAACTGGATTGGCTTTTCTAGTCTTTATCTGTCAGCTAATGAGGAGAAGCAGAATTCACAATAGCTGGATACTTCAGATAAAATCCTTTTTGGTCAAAAAGTTGAATATATATATATAATATATATTCAAGAACCAAGTTACAGTATATATTCCCATCTATTGAAACCAGGATGATTGGACATGAATGCCTTAGATTTCAGGAGTTGTAGATGTTTGTTCAGAAACCCTTATTAGCCATCTGTCTTTCTCTTCCTCAAACCCATACCTAACCAATAGCCAAGTACTCACCATCTCACTTCACATTTCCTTATCTATTACCACCTTCCCAGTTTATGATCTAACTATTTCTCTGCTCAAGTTAGTGTGGTCTTATTACTGATTCCAGGATTTATCCAACCAATATGTATTTTTCATTGGGGAAAAATTAATCTTCATTCAGTCATCTGTTTTTCACCAGGCTCTTCTCTGGCTCATGGAATTTCAGTGGTCTACATACCACTACATTTAGTCCAGGGCCTTGGTTTTGCTTTGAAGTCCTCTACAATCTGGACCGAGCCAGTCTCTTCAGATTTATCTTCTACTATCCCCTGTGTACCCTCCCTTCCAACCATACTTGGTTTTTTAATGGTTTCAGACTCCTTTCTCCTGTGCTTCTGCTATTTCTTCCACCTGGAGTCCAAGCACCAGTTTGTTACCTATTGAAATCACCATTTCTTTAGAACCCAAAACTAAATTCCTAAATCAGGTTTCTCCTCCCCCTCATGTAACTGATACTGAAGATATTTTGTACTTTTTGCATATAACCCATTAGTTCCTACTTTTTCTTTCAAGAGTTGGGCTTCAGTTCTTTGTGTACCATCTTTCATTTATGCATGTGAGAGGGTTTTCTTTTCTTAATATTTTTACATTGTAGTACTTGTTTTCCTTGTTGGGGTGTTTGTTTATTTAATACATTCCATCAAGGACAGAAATTACATACCGGTTTTTTTCCCCCCATAGGAAGTGTGTCTTGGGCTTTTCCCTTATTATTTGCTTTACTTTTT